>NC_041386.1:656310952-656338506 GCF_002162155.2 Triticum dicoccoides | reverse complement strand
AGAGAGAGAGAGACGGGGTGGGGAATAGAGATGAATGGGTATGGGGGAGTTAGAACTCCCCCTGTCCCGCTCTTAACCCCCACCCGCTCGCATGGGCGCGGAAGTACCGCGGGTCATCGTGGTAGCACTGCCCGAGCGGAAGTACCGCACGCTGGGCAGTAGTATCGCTCGTTCAACGGCAGTAAAAAAATTCTGCCGCGGAGGTAGCGGTAGTACCGTGCCCCTGGAGGGCCACGCACTAGACGAAGAGCCACCAGCTCCTGCGGTAGTACCATGGCGCACCACGGTAGTACCGTAAGCCGAGAAAGTGCTAGAACTCAAGAGAGAAAAAGGAGAAAAAGCAAAAACAAACTCCGGAGAAACACTAACCAACAACGGGGCAAACACAAACAATGACTCAAACACGGCAAGGAGAAGAGGAAGCCACACGACAACAAAGACCAACTACGAGACACAACTTATCCAAGGACGGGCGGTGACCAGAGCCACCTATGTTTAAGTCAATTGGTATGGCACCGCGAAGAATTATCCTTGGGTCCATGACCAAAACTCGTCTTTGAAGCACAAGTACCATAAAAAATGGCTAATGTGAAAGAGTTGATCAATTTATGCATAATGTGGGGGAGGAAGAGTTCATTGAGAGAACTACACCCCCCTATGTCCATGCCTACACCTAAACTAGACAACAAGTTGAGTGAGGTGGGGTGTGCACGGGCTCAAGTCACATTGCTCGAATCAATGATATTTAGCTCATGCCTTAACTCACGAAATCTTGCTTCATCCAAGGGCTTCGTGAAAATATCTGCAAGGTTATCATGTGTGTTAACATACTTGAGCTCGATCTCCCCTCGCCTAATATGATTCCGGATGAAGTGATACCGAATCTCAATGTGCTTCGTCTTGAAGTGTTGCACCGGGTTGAGAGAAATCTTGATGGCACTTTCATTATCACACCAAAGAGGCACTTTGTCACAAATGACACTGTATTCCTTTAAAGTTTGACTCATCCATAGGAGTTGTGCACAACAATTACGGGCCGCCACATATTCTGCTTCGGTGGACGAGAGAGACACACAACTTTGCTTCTTGGAAGACCAACTCACCAAAGAGTAACCAAGAAATTGGCACCCTCCGGAAGTGGACTTCCTATCCACTTTGTCTCCCGCCCAATCGGAATCCGTAAATCCTTCAAGCTTGAAGTTTGCTCCTCTTGGGTACCGCAAGCCAAAGTTTGGGGTATGAGCCAAATATAGAAAGATTCGCTTGACCGCCACATAGTGGCTTTCCTTCGGTGCGGCTTGAAACCGTGCACAAATTCCCACACTCAACATGATATCCGGTCTAGATGCACAAAGGTAAAGCAAGGATCCAATCATGGAGCGACATACCTTTTGATCCACCACTTTACCATTGGGATCAATGTCAAGTTGGCACTTGGTAGGCATTGGAGTAGAAGCCGGCTTGACATCACTTAGCTTGAATCTTTTTAGCATGTCTTGAGTATATTTGGCTTGGTTGATGAAGGTACCTTCTCTTCTTTGTTTGATATCAAAACCAAGGAAGAACTTCAACTCTCCCATCGAAGACATCTTGAACTTAGAGGTCATGAGAGTGGCAAATTCCTCATTGAAAGCTTTGTTAGGGGAACCAAAGATAATATCATCAACATATAGTTGGCATACAAACAACTCCTCTTTGACCTTCTTAGTAAAAAGAGTGGGATCAATTTGCCCAACTTCAAATCCACGATCTTGTAACAACTCGGTAAGGTGGTCATACCACGCACGTGGGGCTTGTTTAAGGCCATAGAGTGCCTTATCGAGTTGATACACATGATCCGGGAAGTAGGGATCCTCGAACCCGGGGGGTTGCTTGACATAAACCAACTCATTAATAGGACCATTAAGAAAAGCACTTTTCACATCCATTTGTGGTAACTTAAAGTTGTGATGGGAAGCATAAGCAATCAACAAACAAATGGATTCAAGGCGAGCAACGGGAGCAAAGGTTTCACCGTAGTCGATACCCTCGACTTGGGAGTAGCCTTGTGCTACCAATCTTGCCTTGTTGCGAATGATGTTCCCATGAGCGTCTTGCTTGTTCTTGAAAATCCATTTGGTTCCAATGACGTTGTGGTTCCCCGATGGCCTTGGTACCAATCTCCACACCTTGTTGTACTCAAAGTTGTTGAGTTCTTCATGCATGACATTGAGCCAATCTGAATCTTCGAGTGCCTCATAGACCTTTTGGGGTTCAACACAAGAGACAAACGCGTGATGTTCACAATAGTTTGCTAATTGTCTACGAGTGCTTACCCCCTTTCTTAGGCTTCCAACCACATTCTCCATGAGATGGCCTTTGGTGGTGAGCTTGGAAGCAATCTTCGCGGCACGACGCTCTAATTCCTCCTCGGATGTGGAAGGAGGAGGATCAACTTGATTATCTTGAGCGCCATCTTGAGCTTGTTCGAGATCTTGAACTTGCTCGAGGGGGAGAACTTGACCTTGGGCATCATTCGGTGGATCACTACCATCTTGAGGTTGATCTTGCCCTTGGTCTTGTTCACGAGGTTGAGGGCCTTCACTTTGTTCTTCGGAAGCGTGTGGGTCTGATACGTCTCCAACGTATCTATAATTTTTGATTGCTCCATGCTACTTTATTTACTGTTTTGGACTATATTGGGCTTTATTTTCCACTTTTATATTATTTTTGGGACTAACCTACTAACGGAGGCCCAGCCCAGAATTGCTGTTTTTTGCCTATTTCAGTATTTCGAAGAAACAGAATATCAAACGGAGTCCAAACGGAATGAAACCTTCGGGAACGTGATTTTCTCACCGAACGTGATCCAGGAGACTTGGACCCTACTCCAAGGAACAAAAGAGGCGGTCACGAGGGTGGGGGGCGCCCCCCTAGGGCATGCCCCCCTGCCTCATGGGCCCCCTGTTGCTCCACCGACGTACTCCTTCCTCCTATATATACCTACGTACCTTCAACAGATCAAATACGGAGCCAAAAACCTAATTCCACCACCGCAACTCTCTATATCCGTGAGATCCCATCTTGGGGCCTGTTCCGGAGCTCCGCCGGAGAGGGCATCTACCACGGAGGGCTTCTACATCAACACCATAGCCTCTCCGATGAAGTGTGAGTAGTTTACTTCAGACCTTCGGGTCCATAGCTAGTAGCTAGATGGCTTCTTCTCTCTTTTTGGATCTCAATACAATGTTCTCCCCCTCTCTTGTGGAGATCTATTCGATGTAATCTTATTTTTTGTGGTGTGTTTGTTGAGACCGATGAATTGTTGGTTTATGATCCAGCTTATCTATGAATAATATTTGAATCTTCTCTGAATTCTTTTATGTATGATTGAGTTATCTTTGCAAGTCTCTTCGAATTATTTGTTTGGTTTGGCTAACTAGATTGGTAGTTCTTGCAATGGGAGAAGTGTTTAGCTTTGGGTTCAATCTTGCGGTGTCCTTTCCCAGTGACAGCAGGGGCAGCAAGGCACGTATTGTATTGTTGCCATCGAGGATAACAAGATGGGGTTTTTTATCATATTGCATGAATTTATCCCTCTACATCATGTCATCTTGCTTAACGCAGTACTCTGTTTTTAACTTAATACTCTAGATGCATGCTGGATAGCGGTCGATGAGTGGAGTAATAGTAGTAGATGTAGAATCGTTTCGATCTACTTGTCTCGGACGTGATGCCTATACACATGATCATACCAAGATATACTCATAATTATGCTCAATTCTGTCAATTGCTCAACAGTACTTTGTTCACCCACCATAGAATACTTATGCTCTTGAGAGAAACCTATGGCCCCCGGGTCTATTCTCATCATATCAATCTCATTTACTTTATTACTTGCTTTGTTTTTACTTTGCCTTTTACTTTTTACTTTGCATCTTTATATCAAAAATACCAAAAATATTATTTATCATATATATCAGATCTCACCCTTGTAAGTGACCGTGAAGGGATTGACAACCCCTAATTGTGTTGGTTGCGAGTAGCTATGGTTTTGTGTAGGTACGAGGGACTTGAGCGTGATCACCTACTAGATTGATACCTTGGTTCTAAAAAACTGAGGGAAATACTTACACTACTTTACTGCGTCATCCTCTTCTCTTCGGGGAAATCCAACGCAGTGCTCAAGAGGTAGCAAGAAGAATTTCTGGCGCTGTTGCCGGGGAGTTTGCGCAAAAGTCAACCATACCAAGTACCCATCACAATCCCTATCTCCCGCATTACATTATTTGCCTCTCGTTTTCCTCTCCCCCACTTCGCCCTTGCCGTTTTATTCGCCCTCTCTTTCCCAATCTCCTCCTCTCTTTCCCTTTCGCCTTTTTCTCGTTTGTTTTTTTTTGTTTGCTCGTGTGTTAAGTTTGTTCACCTTGTCACAATGACTAGTCTCTTATCTTCTCCGTTTTCTCCCGAGAATGAAGTTTTAAATTTTAAGCAAAGGGAGGGAGAAAATCTAAAAGACGCTTGGTATAGAATTTGCAATGCTCAAAATAGATCTACCAGGAAGCAATCTACCTTAGTTCTTCTTCGTAATTTTTATGTAGGTGCTAATCCTTGGTTTAGATATATCCTTGATACCATTACCGGAGGGAATTTCTTGGGTAGCCATACTTTTGATTCTTACAATGCTTTAATAGATTTATTTGGCTCACCACCTCCTTTGATTAATGGAACTATGTTAACTTTGGAGCATGTTATGCAAAGACTTGAAATTATTGAGAATAAAGTTGCTACCATTGAATCAATTGAAAATCTTGATAAAAAGATCCACAATCAAATTACTCAATATGGATCTAAGGTAGGAACGACTTTGAAAAATATTAAAGAAAAAGAACCCATAGTTAACGAGAAAATAAATCTAGATTCCACAAGAATCGATAAACTTGAGGGTATCATTACCAACTTGGGGACCGCTTTTTCTTCCGTACAAAACACTCCAAGTTCGTGTACTAAAAAACCTAAGCTTACTTATGTTCCTAAGAGTAAGGGTGAATCATCTAGTAAGGAAATTGCGGATATTAAATCTATAAGTCTTCATCCCAATCTTTTTGCTATCATTAAGGAACCATTTGCTATGAATGAATTTTTCGATCTTGTGCCTAAGAATTTCATAATTACTAGAAATAAAGATACTTCTAAGAAAGATAGATGCCTAATTGAAGAATTGCCTACCAAAGATGGCAAAACCTAGATCTATCCTCGTTTTTATGCCTAGCTAGGGGCGTTAAACGATAGCGCTTGTTGGGAGGCAACCCAATTTTATTTTTTGCTTCTGTTTTGGAATAAATAATCCATCTAGCCTCTGGTTAGATGTGGTTTTATGTTTTAGTTAGTGTTTGTACCAAGTAGAACCTATAGGATAAGCTATGATGATAGTTGATTTGATTCTGCTGAAAAACAGAAACTTTGCGCTCACGAGAAAAAATTCAATAAATCACAGAAACGTGATTTTGCATTGATTATTTTTGCTTATGATCAAAAACAAATTGTACAGTACGTCCTATTTTGGTAGAATTTTTAGAGTTCCAGAAGTTTGCGTTAGTTACAGATTGCTACAGACTGTTCTGTTTTTGACAGATTCTGTTTTTCATGTGTTGTTTGCTTATTTCAATGCATCTATGGCTAATAAATTAGTTTACAAACCATAAGGAAGTTGGAATACAGTAGGTTTAACACCAATATAAATAAAGAATGAGTTCATTACAGTACCTTAAAGTAGTCTTTTGTTTTCTTTCACTAACGGAGCTCATGAGATTTCAATTGAGTTTTGTGTTGTGAAGTTTTCAAGTTTTGGGTGAATTCTTTTGATGGATTATGGAACAAAGAGTGGCAAGAGCCTAAGCTTGGGTATGCCCATGGCACCCCCAAGATAATCCAAGGACACCAAAAAGTCAAAGCTTGGGGATGCCCCGGAAGGCATCCCCTCTTTCGTCTACTTCCATTGGTAATTTACTTGGAGCTATATTTTTATTCACCACATGTTATGTGTTTTGCTTGGAGCGTCTTGTATTATTTGCATCTTTGCTTGTTAGTTTACCACAATCATCCTTGCTGTACACACCTTTTGAGAGAGCCATACATGATTTGGAATTTACTAGAATACTCTTAGTGCTTCACTTATATCTTTTGAGCTTGATAGTTTTGCCCATAGTACTTCACTTATATCTTTTGAGCTTGATAGTTTTGCTCATAGTGCTTCACTTATATCTCTTGAGCTTGATAGTTTTGCTCATAGTGCTTCACTTATATCTCTTGAGCTTGATAGTTTTGCTCATAGTACTTCACTTATATCTTTTGAGCATAATAATTTTTGCTCTAGTGCTTCACTTAGATCTTTTAGAGCATGGTGGTGGATTTGTTTTAAAGAAACTTTTGATCTCTCATGCTTCACTTAGATTATTTTGAGAGTCGTTAATAGCATGGTAATTTGCTTAAAGATAATATACTTGGTATTCAAGATATGTGAAACTTTCTTTTGAGTGCGTTGAATACTAAGATAAGTTTGATGCTTGATAATTGTTTTGAGATATGGAGGTGATAATATCAAAGCAATGCTAGTTGGGGTGATTATGAATTTAAAGAATGCTTGTGTTGAAGTTTGTGATTCCCGTAGCATGCACGTATGGTGAACCGCTTTGTGATGAAGTCGGAGCACAATTTTGTTTATTGATTGTCTTCCTTATGAGTGGCAGTCGGGGACGAGCGATGGTCTTTTCCTACCGATCTACCCCCCTAGGAGCATGCGCGTACTGCTTTGGTTTTTGATGACTTCTAAATTTTTGCAACAAGTGCATGAGTTGTTTTGATTAATGTTGAGTCCATGGATTATACGCACTCTCACCCTTCCACCATTGCTAGCCTCTCTAATACCGCACACTTTTCGCCGGTATCATACACAAACCATATACCTTCCTCAAAACAGCCCCCATACCTACCTATCATGGCATTTCCATAGCCATTCCGAGATATATTGCCATGCAACTTTCCACCGTTCCGTTCATATGACACACATTACTTTTGTCATATTGCTTTTTGCATGAACATGTAGTTGACATTATATTTGTGGCAAGGCCACCTTCATAATTTTCATACATGTTGCTCTTGATTCATTGCATATCCCGGTACACCGCCGGAGGCATTCATATAGAGTCATATTTTGTTCTAAGTATCGAGTTGTAATTGTTGAGTTGTAAGAAAAATAAGTGTGATGATCATCATTATTAGAGCAATGTCCCAGTGAGGAAACGATGATGGAGACTATGATTCCCCCATAAGTCGGGATGAGACTCCGGACGAAATTAAAAAAAAAGAGTGGCCATAAAAAAAAGAGAAAAGACCCAAATAAAAAAATGAGAGAAAAAGAGAGAATGGACAATACTACTATCCTTTTACCACACTTGTGCTTCAAAGTAGCACCATGATCTTCATGATAGAGAGTCTCATATGTTGTCACTTTCATATACTAGTGGGAATTTTTCATTATAGAACTTGGCTTGTATATTCCAATGGTGGGCTTCCTCAAAGGTGCCCTAGGTCTTCGTGAGCAAGCAAGTTGGATGCACACCCACTTAGTTTCTTTTGTTGAGCTTTCATATACTTATAGCTCTAGTGCATCCGGTGCATGGCAATCCCTACTCACTCACATCGATATCTATTGATGGGCATCTCCATAGCCCGTTGATACGCCTAGTTGATGTGAGACTATCTTCTCCTTTTTGTCTTATCCACAACCACCATTCTATTCCACCTATAGTGCTATGTCCATGGCTCAAGCTCATGTATTGCGTGAAAGTTGAAAAAGTTTGAGATTATTAAAGTATGAAACAATTGATTGGCTCGTCATCGGGGTTGTGCATGATTAAATATTTTATGTGATGAAGATAGAGCTTAGCCAGACTATATGATTTTGTAGGGATAACTTTCTTTGGCCATGCTATTTTGAGAAGACATGATTGCTTTGATTAGTATGCTTGAAGTATTATTATTTTTATGTCAATATGAACTTTTGTCTTGAATCTTTCGGATATGAATATTCATGCCACAATTAAGAAGATTTACATTGAAATTATGCCAAAGTATCACTCTGCATCAAAAATTCTTTTTTATCATTTACCTACTCGAGGACGAGCAGGAATTAAGCTTGGGGATGCTTGACACTCCTCCAACATATGTATAATTTTTGATTGCTCCATGCTACTTTATTTACTGTTTTGGACTATATTGGGCTTTATTTTCCACTTTTATATTATTTTTGGGACTAACCTATTAACCGGAGGCCCAGCCCAGAATTGCTGTTTTTTGCCTATTTCAGTATTTCGAAGAAACAGAATATCAAACGGAGTCCAAACGTAATGAAACCTTCGGGAACGTGATTTTCTCACCGAACGTGATCCAGGAGACTTGAACCCTACTCCAAGGAACAAAAGAGGCGATCACGAGGGCGGGGGGCGCCCCCCCCCCTAGGGTGCGCCCCCCTGCCTCGTGGGCCCCCTGTTGCTCCACCGACGTACTCCTTCCTCCTATATATACCTACGTACCCCCAACAGATCAAATACGGAGCCAAAAACCTAATTCCACTGCCGCAACTTTCTATATCCGCGAGATCCCATCTTGGGGCCTGTTCCGGAGCTCCGCCAGAGAGGGCATCTACCACGGAGGGCTTCTACATCAACACCATAGCCTCTCCGATGAAGTGTGAGTAGTTTACTTCAGACCTTCGGGTCCATAGCTAGTAGCTAGATGGCTTCTTCTCTCGTTTTGGATCTCAATACAATGTTCTCCCCCTCTCTTGTGGAGATCTATTCGATGTAATCTTCTTTTTTTGCGGTGTGTTTGTTGAGATCGATGAATTGTGGGTTTATGATCCATCTTATCTATGAATAATATTTGAATCTTCTCTGAATTCTTTTATGTATGATTGAGTTATCTTTGCAAGTCTCTTCGAATTATCCGTTTGGTTTGGCTAACTAGATTGGTAGTTCTTGCAATGAGAGAAGTGTTTAGCTTTGGGTTCAATCTTGCGGTGTCCTTTCCCAGTGACAGCAGGGGCAGCAAGACACGTATTGTATTGTTGCCATCGAGGATAACAAGATGGTTTTTTATCATATTGCATGAATTTATCCCTCTACATCATGTCATCTTGCTTAAGGCGTTACTCTGTTTTTAACTTAATACTCTAGATGCATGCTGGATAGCGGTCGCTGAGTGGAGTAATAGTAGTAGATGCAGAATCATTTCAATCTACTTGTCTCGGACGTGATGCCTATACACATGATCATACCTATATATACTCATAATTATGCTCAATTCTGTCAATTCCTCAACAGTAATTTGTTCACCCACCGTAGAATACTTATGCTCTTGAGAGAAGCCACTAGTGAAACATATGGCCCCGGGGTCTATTCTCATCATATCTATCTCATTTACTTTATTACTTGCTTTGTTTTTACTTTGCCTTTTACTTTTTACTTTGCATCTTTATATCAAAAATACCAAAAATATTATTTATCATCTCTATTAGATCTCACCCTCGTAAGTGACCGTGAAGGGATTGACAACCCCTAATCGCGTTGGTTGCGAGTAGCTATCATTTTGTGTAGGTACGAGGGACTTGAGCGTGATCTCCTACTGGATTGATACCTTGGTTCTCAAAAACTGAGGGAAATACTTATGATACTTTACTGCATCATCCTCTTATCTTCGGGGAAATCCAACGCAGTGCTCAAGAGGTAGCAGGGTCTTGGGTTGGTGATGGCTCCACTTGAGTGGAGCTTTGTCCTTCTCCTTCGGCCACAAGGGGTTCCTCAATGGGTAGGGATGTGACCAATACCCATTCTTCTTATGGCTTGGGGAGGAATTTCATCACCTACATCACAAGTACCACTTTGCTCCACTTGGGAGCCGTTATTCTCATCAAACTCTATGTTACACGTCTCCTCAATGAGTCTGGTGGACTTGTTGAGGACACGGTAAGCATGGGAGTTTGAAGCATAACCAACGAATATGCCCTCATAAGCTCTAGCCTCAAATTTAGACAAACGAACACCTTTCTTGAGAATGAAACACTTACACCCGAACACCCGGAAGTACTTGAGGTTGGGCTTGTTACCGGTGAGTATTTCATAAGGAGTCTTGTTCAAGCCTTTCCGGAGATAGAGCTGATTTGATGCATGACATGCTGTGTTGATGGCTTCAGCCCAAAAGTTGTATGGAGACTTGAACTCTGCCATCATGGTTCTTGCCGCATCCATCAACGTCCGGTTCTTCCTCTCCGCTACACCATTTTTTTGAGGGGTATATGGTGCAGCATATTGATGTTTGATCCCCTCATCACTAAGAAACTCATCCAAGGTGTAGTTCTTGAACTCGGTGCCGTTGTCACTTCTTATTGTCAAGATCTTTGCATCATGTTGGCGTTGAGCTTCATTTGCAAAGTCGATGACGGTTTGTTGAGTTTCACTCTTTCTCTTGAAGAAATATACCCAAGTGTATCTTGAGTAATCATCCATAATCACCAAGCAATACTTTCTACCCCCAAGACTATCAAAGGATGGAGGCCCAAAGAGGTCCATGTGAAGGAGCTCCAAGGGTCTCTTCGAGTAGATGATAGTCGTGGGAGGGTGAGCCTTCTCATGCAGCTTCCCTTTGATACAAGCACTGCAAGCACGATCTTTGGCAAAACTAACATTTGTTAGTCCACCGACATGGTCCCCTTGAGAAGACTTTGCAAAGATCTCATATTGACGTGGGCTAAACGGCGATGCCAAAGCCATCCCACATCAACTTTAGCCATTAGGCATGTCGCGGTCTTAGTGGGTCGCTCCGAAAAGTTAATCACATAGAGACCGTTCTCGACATGCCCAACAAAGGCTACATTAAGAGTCTTTCTCCACAAGAGGGCCACGGTATCAATATCAAAGAAGGTGGAAAACCCCATGAGTGTAGTTGACGAACGGAAAGAAGATTGAATGCAAGGGACTCGACAAACATGACTTTCTCGATCGTTAGATCATGAGAAATGACAACCTTGCCAAGACCCAATACCTTAGAAGACGAGGCATCACCCCACTCGACATTGGTGGGCATAGATGGAATCTTGTGCACGTCCACCACCAACTCCTTGCTTCGGGTCATATGATTTGTTGCTCCACTATCAAGCAACCATGATCCTCCATTGGAAGCAAACCCCTACATGAAATCAATGCTTGGTTTTAGGTACCCATTGAGTAATGGGTCCTTTGATGTTAGCAACAAGGGTCTTGGGAACCCAAATAGACCATTCAATATAGTCATAAGGAGAACCAACAAAGTTTGCATAGACATGTCCATCACTAGCACGGCATAACACATAAGAGGGGTTAAAGTCGCCGACTTTGTTGGAAGGGGTGGCATTTCCTTTCTTGACATCACCACCCTTCACATTGTTCTTCTTCTCCTTAGGAGCACCCTCTCCCCCTTCACAAATTTTTGCTTGAGAGGAGGAGGACGTTTGGTCGTCTTGTCATTCTTCTTCTTATTCTTGGACTTGGGGGTAAACCCAACTCCCTCCTTGGCCACAACTTCCTTTGGATTGCTCAAAAGGTCATTGAGGTTTTTCTCACCTTGAATGCATGTCACAAGACCTTTCTTCAATTGCTCTTTCAACTGGGCATTCTCCTCCACAAGATGCACATGCTCGCAACACGGGTTAGTAGCATTTGCGTTATCAATTAAGACCATACACTACTAGGGAAAAGCCTAGCAGCAGCGCGGGTTTTAGGCCTATCAGTAGCGCGGGCAGGAGCGCTACTGATAAGGCGCTACAGCTAAAGCTTAGCAATAGCGTGCCTAGACCCACACTACTGCTAAATTGACTTAGTAGTAGCGCTTCTACGGAAGAGCACTACTGGTAATTAGTAGTAGCGCTTCTCCTTGCCCGCGCTACTACTATATTTAGTATTTTATTCCTTTTTATTTCATGTTGTATTCATACATCTTTACATAAGTTTTCATACAACAGGAATTTATAGATTGTTTTTACATCATAATGAGTTATTACATCACGGGGTGAAAGAACCGTGGACTAGTTTCAAGTGGATGTCCATCCACTTGAAACTAATATGTGGTTCTTTCACCCAATGGTATAATAATATCATCATCATCATCATATCATTAACAACTTATCATCATAATACATCATTGTCATATAACACCTCCTCAAGATCAACTTAGCAAATTGGTTACTAGTCGCAGTCACAAGTACTCCTCATTATCAACTCTAACACATTACCACATAATAAACATATTGTACCTCATAGGACCTACTACATTCGATTAAGACCTACTACATTTTCTAAGGTAAAATAGCAAAAAACAAGATAGCCCCTGACTCTCCATTATGTAGAATGGAGATTAGCCTGTCTCCAATTCTTGCCTTTCGCTGAATGTTACTTCCAAGAACCTCCTTGCGAATGTCCATACATTTCTTCCATTCTTTGATGAACATGTGTTCACCGGTTTTAGAAATCTGATATGCACAGGTGAGCTCCCTAGATTTACCTGGCAGTATGTTTAGAACCGTAAGGCGACCATTCAGATACATCAGATCAGGCACACAATCCATCGGGAGTTTCTGTTGAAAAACATAGTAATAACTTCGTAGTTAGCAATGATGTACTAGTTTTAGAAGTATGCAAAAGATGCACGGATGTCGTAATAGTAAAAAATCTTACCAGGGTATCTCCAGAGAAGTTACCATGGTTCAACACGTGCACTAGTGGCACGTATTCACCATAATTTGGAGGAGTTCAATAATAGTTATTGTAATCCTCAAGAAGAGTACAAAATGCGATCAGATGATTTTTCTCCTTATAAGTTAATTCGGAGCCATCAGTGTAGTGGGTTTTGTCTACCATCTTCCGCACAGTCTTTGAAGAATCAAAATAAGCTGTCAATGGAAATAAGTTGTCAACTATTTTTAAATAAACAATATAAATTAGTTAATAACTATGTTTGAGAAACTCACATAGCGGTACAATCGGAAGCGTATCAACAAGGACCCAAATGTCCATATTGTCTTGCTCGATGTCAGGATCACCAAGATCCATGGTGACAATCATACCCTCATAAAAACCATACATTTCGCAAAGTGCTTCCCAATTTTGGCAACCAAAATGGGTTACGCTCTGAGCATTGCACAGATTTACTTCAAAATCCATATCATGATGGGTCCTTAGGTGTATTTTCTTTGTTTCAAAATTTTCATGGTCTTCAAAACCCATCCTCTCCAAGATATAGCGTCTTGCATGGCATGGGATAAGCTAGTCGAATTGTAAAAGATGAAAATTAGACGTTGAAATAGTTGAAGTCATGCTTAATTACGAAAAAAACACTTGTCGTTGTTGCGTACCGTTTCAACATCGAAGGTCTCCTCGAGCTTAATGCTGAAGCGCCGATCTTCATCCAGCTCAACGAACCTTTTGCACATACCTCGATCATCGTGGCACCAGCTGCACTCCCCCGGGAGACTGTCGTCATCCGAGTACGACATTTCCTACGTTCATAATTTAAAGATTAAACTTGTACATATTCTAGCACAAGTCATGCCAGAATTCACGGAAAAATCCGGCATGACCTTTGCTAAAAAAGGACATATAGAGCGCCTGAAATTTGCCGGAACGGAAACTAATCAACACTCCGGCAAAACATAGGCCACTCGGAGGTGTAAACTGAACATGAACGACCACTTGGGCAACCACATATCCTATTTGAGCAACACAAGATATACATGGATATTTGGCTGGTCTCACCTCACCTCGATGTCGGAGGGGGTCGGTGACGGGGACGACGACGGGGATGATGGAGGGCTCCTTGATTTCTGCAAAAGCAAAAACCATATAAGTTATCACTAATACATCCTGAATAATTGCTTAAACTAAAAAATAACAACAAATATGACATGTTCAACTAGTTTTATTAATTCAACTAGTTCTTACTAAATATAAACTTACTATAAATAGAAAAAAACATTTCTTTCTAAAAACAAAGTAGTTCAACTAGTTATATTAATTATCTTACTAAAAATACATTAGTTCTATTAATTCAACTAGTTCAACTAGTTTATTAATTTACTTACTAAACTAGTTCAACTACAACTAAAGTAGTTCAATTACAACTACAACTACAACTACAACTACAACTACAACTAAAGTAGTTCAACTACAACTAAACTAGTTCAACTACAACTACAACTACAACTACAACTACTATTAATCGGGATCAGGAGCGGCGGTGCTGGGTGGGCTCGGGTGGCGGCGGTGAGGTCGAGGGCAGTGGGAGGAGGGCTGCCGGCGGAGGAGGGAGGAGGGGCGGCCGCAGGCGGAAGGAGGAGGGCGGTGGCGGAGGAGGGAGGGGCGGCCGCAGGCAGAGGGAGGATGTGCGAGGAGGAGGGAGGAGGGACGGAAGGAGGGGAGTACCTCGGCAGCGGATGGACGAAGGCGGCGACGGCGGCGACGCACGACGACGGTTAACGGCGCGCGGGCGAGAGTGAGAGTGTGAGTGAGAGAGAGGGCCGGTCGTGCGCGTGGGGATAAGGTAGGGATAGTTGTAGCGCGTTTGCCAAAACGCGCTACAGCTAATCTGAATAGCAGTAGCGCTTTCCATATAAAGCGCTACTGCTAAGTGTAAGTATACAGAAATACATCAATGCAAAAATACATTGGCCATCAATGATCTTTTTGTGTATAATCTGAATTGTCAATATGAGTCCTCTCCGGTAGGAACCGGAGAGGACTCATATTGCAGCCACAAATTCTACACATAGAGTTTAGTGAAGACCAACTAGTTGTGATAGTTTCAGAAGTAACATATTTAAGGTGGTAAACACTCTGTTCGCGGAGCGAGGTGGGACTAAACTTGTGGGCTGATCTTAGCAGTAGCAATTTTCTTAGAAGCGCGCTGCTGCTATCTTTTATAGCAGTAGCGCGGTTCTGTATAGGGCGCTACTGCTATAACTAGCTGGGTTGCGAGGTCATGGCAATTAGAGCAGTAGTGCGGTTTGGTGTGGACGTGCTACTGCTATTTTCCTTTCAGCAGGGCGTTTTGCTACCACGGGCTGCTGCTAAATAGCAGTAACGTCGTATTATGAGGAGCGCTGCTGGTAAGATTCTGTGTATATGCTTTTCCCGAGTAGTGATAGGAGGAAAAGTGCTTTCTCCTTGGTTAACTTCACTTGAAGTTGAGCATGATACTCCTTGAGGCTAGCATGAGCACCCTTCAAGACCTTGTGAGCCTTGTCAAGTAAATCAAACTCCTCTTTGAGTCTAGCAAGATCAACCCCAAGTTTAGCCTTCTCGGAGTTTGCCACACGAGAGACAACAATAGCATGATCAAGGTCTTTCTTTAATTTAGCATGGTCATCGTTCTATGACTCCTCAAGAGTCAAACGATGACCACGCTCTTCCTCAAGGGCATTAGAGAGATCCGATATCTCATCGGCATAGTCACGACTATGACCTTCCATCTTAGAGATGGTTTCTTCATGAGCCTCGATCATGTCATTGGCTTCACCAAGTTGTTCCAAGAGAGCCACAAAGTGCTTCTTGGATTTTCCCTTGAGTTTACTCATAAAAGACTCAAACTCATTCGACTCTTCATTAGACCCCTCATTTTCATCAATGCAATCCGTTGCTACCTCTTGAGCACTGCGTTGGATTTCCTCGAACATGAGAGGATGATGCAGTAAAGCAGCGTAAGTATTTCCCTCAGTTTTTGAGAACCAAGGTATCAATCCAGTAGGAGATCACGATCAAGTCCCTCGTACCTACACAAAACAATAGCTACTCGCAACCAACGCGATTAGGGGTTGTCAATCCCTTCTCGGTCACTTACGAGGGTGAGATCTGATAGAGATGATAAATAATATTTTTGGTATTTTTGATATAAAGATGCAAAGTAAAAAGTAAAAGGCAAAGTAAAAACAAAGCAAGTAATAAAGTAAATGAGATTGATATGATGAGAATAGACCCGGGGGCCATAGGTTTCACTAGTGGCTTCTCTCAAGAGAATAAGTATTCTACGGTGGGTGAACAAATTACTGTTGAGCAATTGACAGAATTGAGCATAATTATGAGTATATCTAGGTATGATCATGTGTATAGGCATCACGTCCGAGACAAGTAGATCGAAATGATTCTGTATCTACTACTATTACTCCACTCATCGACCGCTATCCAGCATGCATCTAGAGTATTAAGTTAAAAACAGAGTAACGCCTTAAGCAAGATGACATGATGTAGAGGGATAAATTCATGCAATATGATAAAAACCCCATCTTGTTATCCTCGATGGCAACAATACAATACGTGCCTTGCTGCCCCTGCTGTCACTGGGAAAGGACACCGCAAGATTGAACCCAAAGCTAAACACTTCTCCCATTGCAAGAACTACCAATCTAGTTGGCCAAACCAAACGGATAATTCAAAGAGACTTGCAAAGATAACTCAATCACACATAAAAGAATTCAGAGAAGATTCAAATATTATTCATAAATAAGCTGGATCATAAACCCACAATCATCGGTCTCAACAAACACACCGCAAAAAAGAAGATTACATCGAATAGATCTCCACAAGAGAGGGTGAGAAAATTGTATTGAGATCCAAAAAGAGAGAAGAAGCCATCTAGCTACTAGCTATGGACCCGAAGGTCTGAAGTAAACTACTCACACTTCATCGGAGAGGCTATGGTGTTGATGTAGAAGCCCTCCATGGTAGATGCCCCCTCCGGTGGAGCTCCGAAACAGACCCCAAGATGGGATCTCGCGGATACAGAAAGTTGCGGCAGTGGAATTAGGTTTTTGGCTCCGTATTTGATCTGTCGGGGGTACGTAGGTATATATAGGAGGAAGGAGTACGTCGTGCAGCAACAGGGGGCCCACGAGGCAGGGGGCGCGCCCTAGGGGGGCGCCCCCACCCTCGTGACCGCCTCTTTTGTTCCTTGGAGCAGGGTCCAAGTCTCCTGGATCACGTTCGGTAGAAAATCATGTTCCCGGAGGTTTCATTCCGTTTGGACTCCGTTTGATATTCTGTTTCTTCGAAATACTGAAATAGGCAAAAAACAGCAATTCTGGGCTGGGCCTCCGGTTAATAGGTTACTCTCAAAAATAATATAAAAGTGGAAAACAAAGCCCAATATAGTCCAAAACAGTAAATAAAGTAGCATGGAGCAATCAAAAATTATAGATACGTTGGAGACGTATCAAGCATCCCCAAGCTTAATTCCTGCTCGTCCTCGAGTATGTAAATGATAAAAAAGATTTTTTGATGCGGAGTGATACTTTGGCGTAATTTCAATGTAGATCTTCTTAATTGTGGCATGAATATTCAGATCCGAAAGATTCAAGACAAAAGTTCATATTAACATAAAAGTAATAATACTTCAAGCATACTAATCAAAGCAATCATGTCTTCTCAAAATAGCATGGACAAAGAAAGTTATCCCTACAAAATCATATAGTCTGGCTAAGCTCTATCTTCATCACACAAAATATTTAATCATGCACAACCCCGATGACGAGCCAAGCAATGGTTTCATACTTTAGTAATCTCAAACTTTTTCAACTTTCACGCAATACATGAGCGTGAGCCATGGACATAGCACTATAGGTGGAATAGAATGGTGGTTGTGGAGAAGACAAAAAGGAGAAGATAGTCTCACATCAACTAGGCGTATCAACAGGCTATGGAGATGCCCATCAATAGATATCGATGTGAGTGAGTAGGGATTGCCATGCAACGGATGCACTTGAGCTATAAGTATATGAAAGCTCAACAAAAGAAACTAAGTGGGTGTGCATCCAACTTGCTTGCTCACGAAGAACTAGGGCACTTTTGAGGAAGCCCATCATTGGAATATACAAGCCAAGTTCTATAATGAAAAATTCCCACTAGTATATGAAAGTGACAACATATGAGACTCTCTATCATGAAGATCATGGTGCTACTTTGAAGCACAAGTGTGGTAAAAGGATAGTAGCATTGTCCCTTCTCTCTTTTTCTCTCATTTTTTATTTGGGCCTTTTCTCTTTTTTTTATGGCCACTCTTTTTTTTCGCCCGGAGTCTCATCCCGACTTATGGGGGATTCATAGTCTCCATCATCCTTTCCTCACTAGGACAATGCTCTAATAATGATGACAATCACACTTTTATTTTTCGTACAACTCAACAATTACAACTCGATACTTAGAACAAAATATGACTCTGTATGAATGCCTCCGGCGGTGTACCGGGATATGCAATGAATCAAGAGCGACATGTATGAAAATTATGAAGGTGGCCTTGCCACAAATACAATGTCAACTACATGTTCATGCAAAAAGCAATATGACAAAAGTAATGTGTGTCATATGAACGGAATGGTGGAAATTTGCATGGCAATATATCTCGGAATGGCCATGGAAATGCCATGATAGGTAGGTATGGTGGATGTTTTGAGGAAGGTATATGGTGGGTGTATGATACCGGCGAAAAGTGCGCGGAATTAGAGATGCTAGCAATGGTGGAAGGGTGAGAGTGCGTATAATCCATGGACTCAACATTAATCAAAAGAACTCATGCACTTGTTGCAAAAATTTAGAAGTCATCAAAAACCAAAGCACTACGCGTATGCTCCTAGGGGGATAGATTGGTAGGAAAAGACCATCGCTCGTCCCCGACTGCCACTCATAAGGAAGACAATCAATAAACAAAATTGTGCTCCGACTTCATCACAAAGCGGTTCACCATACGTGCATGCTACGGGAATCACAAACTTCAACACAAGCATTCTTTAAATTCATAATCACCCCAACTAGCATTGCTTTGATATTATCACCTCCATATCTCAAAACAATTATCAAGCATCAAACTTATCTTAGTATTCAACGCACTCAAAAGAAAGTTTCACATATCTTGAATACCAAGTATATTATCTTTAAGCAAATTACCATGCTATTAACGACTCTCAAAATAATCTAAGTGAAGCATGAGAGATCAAAAGTTTCTTTAAAACAAATCCACCACCGTGCTTTAAAAGATCTAAGTGAAGCACTAGAGCAAAAAATTATTACGCTCAAAAGATATAAGTGAAGTACTATGAGCAAAACTATCAAGCTCAAGAGATATAAATGAAGCACTATGAGCAAAACTATCAAGCTCAAGAGATATAAGTGAAGCACTATGAGCAAAACTATCAAGCTCAAAGATATAAGTGAAGTACTATGAGCAAAGCTATCAAGCTCAAAAGATATAAGTGAAGCACTAAGAGTATTCTAGAAAATTCCAAATCATGTATGGCTCTCTCAAAAGGTGTGTACAGCAAGGATGATTGTGGTAAACTAACAAGCAAAGACACAAATAATACAAGACGCTCCAAGCAAAACACATAACATGTGGTGAATAAAAATATAGCTCCAAATAAATTACCGATGGAAGTAGACGAAAGAGGGGATGCCTTCCAGGGCATCCCAAGCTTTGACTTTTTGGTGTCCTTGGATTATCTTGGGGGTGCCATGGGCATCCCCAAGCTTAGGCTCTTGCCACTCTTTGTTCCATAATCCATCAAAAGAATTCACCCAAAACTTGAAAACTTCACAACACAAAACTCAGTAGAAATACCGTGAGCTCCGTTAGTGAAAGAAAACAAAAGACTACTTTAAGGTACTGTAATGATTTCATTATTTATTTATATTGGTGTTAAACCTACTATATTCCAACTTCCTTATGGTTTATAAACTAATTTATTAGCCATAGATGCATTGAAATAAGCAAACAACACACGAAAAACAGAATCTGTCAAAAACAGAACAGTCTGTAGCAATATGTAACTAACGCAAACTTCTGGAACTCTAAAACTTCTATCAAAATAGGACGTACTGGAAAATTTGTTTATTGATCAGCAGCAAAAAGAATCAATGCAAAATCACGTTTCTGTGATTTATTGAATTGTTTATCATGAGCGCAAAGTTTCTGTTTGTCAGCAGAATCAAATCAACTATCATCATAGCTTATCCTATAGGTTCTACTTGGCAGAAACACTAATTAAAACATAAAACCACATCTAACCAGAGGCCAGATGGATTATTTATTCCAAAACAGAAGCAAAAACAAAAAACAAAAAAATAAAATTGGGTTGCCTCCCAACAAGCGCTATCGTTTAACGCCCCTAGCTAGGCATAAAAACGAGGATAGATCTAGGTTTTGCCATCTTTGGTTGGCAATTCTTCAATGAGGCATCTATATTTCTTAGAAGTATCTTTCTTTCTAGTAATTATGAAATTCTTAGGCACAAGATCGAAAAATTCATTCATAGCAAATGGTTCCTTAATGATAGCAAAAAGATTGGGATGAACACTTATAGATTTAATATCCGCAATTTCCTTACTAGATGATTCACCCTTACTCTTAGGAACATAAGTAAGCTTAGGTTTTTTAGTAGACGAACTTGGAGTGTTTTGTACGGAAGAAAAAGCGGTCCCCAAGTTGGTAATGATACCCTCAAGTTTATCGATTCTTGTGGAATCTAGATTTATTTTCTCGTTAACTATGGGTTCTTTTTCTTTAATATTTTTCAAAGTCGTTCCTACCTTAGATCCATATTGAGTAATTTGATTGTGGATCTTTTTATCAAGATTTTCAATTGATTCAATGGTAGCAACTTTATTCTCAATAATTTCAAGTCTTTGCATAACATGCTCCAAAGTTAATATAATTCCATTAATCAAAGGAGGTGGTGAGCCAAATAAATCTATTAAAGCATTGTAAGAATCAAAAGTATGGCTACCCAAGAAATTCCCTCTGGTAATGGTATCAAGGATATATCTAAACCAAGGATTAGCAGCTACATAAAAATTACGAAGAAGCACTGAGGTAGATTGCTTCCTAGTAGATCTATTTTGAGCATTGCAAATTCTATACCAAGCGTCTTTTAGATTTTCTCCCTCCCTTTGCTTAAAATTTAAAACTTCATTCTCGGGAGATAACGGAGAAGATAAGAGACTAGTCATAGTGACAAGGTGAACGAACTTAACACACGAGCAAACAAAAAAAACGAGAAAAAGGCGAAAGGGAAAGAGAGGAGGAGATTGGGAAAGAGAGGGCGAATAAAACGGCAAGGGTGAAGTGGGGGAGAGGAAAACAAGAGGCAAATAATGTAATGCGAGAGATAGGGATTGTGACGGGTACTTGGTACGGTTGACTTTTGCGCAAACTCCCCGGCAACGGCGCCAGAAATTCTTCTTGCTACCTCTTGAGCACTACTTTGGATTTCCCCGAAGAGGAGAGGATGATGCAGTAAAGTAGCATAAGTATTTCCCTTAGTTTTTGAGAACCAAGGTATCAATCCAGTAGGAGATCATGCTCAAGTCCCTTGTACCTACACAAAACGATAGCTACTCGCAACCAACGCGATTAGGGGTTGTCAATCCCTTCTCGGTCACTTACGAGGGTGAGATCTGATAGAGATGATAAATAATGTTTTTGGTATTTTTGATATAAAGATGCAAAGTAAAAAGTAAAAGGAAAAGTAAAAACAAAGCAAGTAATAAAGTAAATGAGATTGATATGATGAGAATAGACCCGGGGGCCATAGGTTTCACTAGTGGCTTCTCTCAAGAGCTTAAGTATTCTACGGTGGGTGAACAAATTACTGTTGAGCAATTGACAGAATTGAGCATAGTTATGAGTATATCTAGGTATGATCAAGTGTATAGGCATCACGTCCGAGACAAGTAGATCAAAATGATTCCGCATCTACTACTATTACTCCACTCATCGACCACTATCCAGCATGCATCTAGAGTATTAAGTTAAAAACAGAGTAACGCCTTAAGCAAGATGACACGATGTAGAGGGATAAATTCATGCAATATGATAAAAACCTTATCTTGTTATCCTCGATGGCAACAATACAATACATGCCTTGCTACCCCTGCTGTCACTGCGAAAGGACACCGCAAGATTGAACCCAAAGCTAAACACTTCTCCCATTGCAAGAACTACCAGTCTAGTTAGACAAACCAAACGGATAATTCGAAGAGACTTGCAAAGACAACTCAATCATACATAAAAGAATTCAGAGAAGATTCAAATATTATTCATAGATAAGCTGGATCATAAACCCACAATTCATCGGTCTCAACAAACACACCACAAAAAAGAAGATTACATCGAATAGATCTCCACAAGAGAGGGGGAGAACATTGTATTGAGATCCAAAAAGAGAGAAGAAGCCATCTAGCTACTAGCTATGGACCCGAAGGTCTGAAGTAAAATACTCACACTTCATCGGAGAGGCTATGGTGTTGATGTAGAAGCCCTCCGTGGTAGATGCCCTCTCCGGCGGAGCTCCGGAACAGGCCCCAAGATGGGATCTCACGGATACAGAAAGTTGCGGCGGTGGAATTAGGTTTTTTGCTCCGTATTTGATCTGTCGGGGGTATGTAGGTATATATAGGAGGAAGGAGTACGTCGGTGGAGCAACAGGAGGCCCACGAGGCAGGGGGCGCGCCCTAGGGGGGGCGCCCCCCACCCTTGTGACCGCCTCTTTTGTTCCTTAGAGCAGGGTCCAAGTCTCCTGGATCACGTTCGGTGAGAAAATCACGTTCCCGAAGGTTTCATTCCGTTTGGACTCCATTTGATATTCTGTTTGTTCAAAATACTGAAATAGGCAAAAACAGCAATTCTGGGCTGGGCCTCCGGTTAATAGGTTAGTCCCAAAAATAATATAGAAGTGGAAAATAAAGCCCAATATAGTCCAAAACAGTAAATAAAGTAGCATAGAGCAATCAAAAATTATAGATACGTTGGAGACGTATCATCCGTTAAGGAAGGATTAGTAATGATGGTGGTTTTGATGTTGGGGGTTACCTTGTTGGTGGCGTTAGCCATGAGGCACTTGGCGGTGATGTTTTCATTTAGTGAGTCAAAGAGAGACACCGGGGAGTAGTAGCAATGGCAACGGAGGCCATGACCATCGCTTCTCCATCTTCATCATCATCGTCATCCTCATGGTATTCTTCTTGAATCACTAACCCTCGAGTAGGAGTCTTCTTGGTGAAGTTGTTCTTGTTGGGGAAGGACTTGGCTTTGTCTTTTCGAATGAGCTTGCCACCATTGTCTTCCCGCTTCTCGTAAGGACAATCCACAACAAAGTGACTCACATTGCCACACTTGTAGCAAGTTCTCACTCATTGCTTGCCCTTGAGCCCACTAGAATTGTTCTTGTTGAAGTTGGGCCTTGTGTTCTTCTTGCTCCAAAATTGCCTTGAAGCAAGAGCCATGTGCTCATGATAATCATATTTTGTATCCTCGGGGTTGCTCTCATCATCTTCTTCTTCTTCCTCTTCTTCCACGATGACCTTGGCCTTCAAAGCAAGATTAGTCTTATTTGTTCTTTGAGAACGGAGCACCGCGTTGTCGGCGGTTTTGTCCAATATGCTCATAGCAACAAACTCATCCAACACTTCACTTGAGGTCATGGAGTGGAAGTCCGGTCTTTGACGGATGACGGAGGACATGGCCTTGTTGTAGGGCATCATGGCCTTGAGAAACTTGCGTTTGATCCAATTGTCATCTGTGTCCTTACTTCCATCATCTCGGAGTGAGACCGCGAGTTTGGTAACTCTCCGAAAGAGCTCACGAGGTTCTTCATCTTCCTTCATTGCAAATTCATCGGCTTCATCTTGCACCACTTCATAGTTGGAGCGTTGAATGCTTGCGCTTCCTCGATAGAGACACACAACGCACTGCCACACGTCTTTGGCCATGGCATAGGGTCGAAGATAAGGAAGATCTTCGGGAGGAATAGCATCTTGGATGATGACGAGAGCATTCTCATTGAATTGATGATCCACGGCTTCTCTAGGGGAGAAGTTGCTTGCGTCATGTGGGTAGAAACCTTCTTCAATGATTCTCCAAAGATTAGTGTTCACATGATTTAAATGACGCTTAAAGCGATACACCCAAGAATCAAAATCCTCATTTTTCACAATCTTAGGAGGAGGACCGACATGATTTAAATGAGTAGAGGGAATCGGTCCTCCATAAGATGGAGGTTCCACATGGGCAAAAAGGCCGGTGCCATTTCTACCACTAGTAGAAGGACCCTTTTCACTATTAGCTTCCCCCTTGTCGGAGGAAGCATCCGCACCTTGTTAGTGGGATCACTCACTTTCATCAGCGAGGTAGACAATTTAAGACCTCCTAGATATTTAGTAAACATGCTTTCAACCTCAGTCTTCATGGAGGTTTTCAATGTGTCCAAAGCTGCATTGAATTCCTCACGAGAGACCATGGTTCCCCCATCGGCCATAGACGAGGTAGGATTCACATCGGAGTGCTCCTCCACACCGTCTGTGGTGTCAATCATACTCTTCGGACGGCAAAGTCCTTAATAAAGAGACGAGGCTCTGATACCAATTGCAAGGATCGATATAGTTGACTAGAGGGGGGTGAATAGGAAACTAACACTTTTTAATCTTTTCTTTACCAATTTAAACTTTGCATCAAAGTAGGCTGTCTAGATATGCAACTATGTGAGCAACCTATATGATGCAATAACAACTAGCACATAAGCAAGCAAGGTAAACAACACAAATAAGCTTGCATGAGTAAAGGCATGAGATAACCAAGAGTGGAGCCGGTGGAGACGAGGATGTGTTACCGAAGTTCCTTCCTTTTGAGGGGAAGTACGTCTCCGTTAGAGCGTTGTGGAGGCACAATGCTCCCCAAGAAGCCACTAGGGCCACCGTAATCTCCTCACGCGCTCACACAATGTGAGATGTCGTGATTCCACTATTGGTGCCCTTGAAGGCGGCGACCGAACCTTTACAAACAAGGTTGGGGCAATCTCCACAACTTAATTGGAGGCTCCCAACGACACCACGAAGCTTCACCACAATGGACGTTGGCTCCGAGGTGACCTCAACCGTCTAGGGTCCTCAAACACCCAAGAGTAACAAGATCCGCTAGGGATTAGTGGGGGGAATCGAATATCTCTTGGTGGAAGTGTAGATCGGGGCCTTGTCACCCAATCCCGAGCAAATCAACAAGTTTGATTGGCTAGGGAGAGAGATCGGCCGAACATGGAGCTTGGAGCAACAATGGAGTTTAGGGTTGGAAGAGGTAAGTCTTCTTGGGGAAGAAGACCCCCTTTTATAGTGGGGGGACAATTCCAACCGTTACCCACCACTCAGCCTGCGACCCACGGAACTACCGCACCACAGGCGTGGTACTACCGCACGGGCCTGCAGTACTACCGCGGCGGATCGCGGTACTACCGTGGGCGCGGCAGAGCCCAGACCTGAATAAAGGAGCACAGACAGGGCGCGGTAGATCCGCAGGTGCGGTACTACCGCGGCCCCATGCGGTACTACCGCAGGACAGCCGCAGGCCAGGCCCGGTAGGCACAGATGTAAAAAATTACATCCGTGACTACCTCCATTGAGAAATTGTCGTGCGAAAATCCGACACGGAACTACCGCAACCAAGGGCGCGGTACTACCGTGATGGGTGCCGATGTAAAAAATTACATCCGCCCCTACTTCCGCTCCTGCTACTGTACCTGGCCAGGCGCCACGGTACTACTGTGTGGCAGCACGGTACTTCCACGTAGAGCGCGGATGTAAAAAATTACATCCGCGCCTACTACCGCTTGAGCAGCGGCGCCAGTCTAGAGCTCGCGGTACTACCGTTCTAAGGAGCGGTACTACCGTGGGGGCCCATGGTACTACCATGCCGGAGCCCGGTACTACCGCTGGCTCCTGCGGTAGTACCGCTCTGAAGAGCAGTACTGCCGCTAGCCTGAGAAGAGCAACGCGGAGACCTTCATTTCGCAGAGACAAGGTGAGACGGAGGAACACTCCAAAGAGCTCGAGGAAAGGCGGTGCAAAGGGAACGTGTACGTGAGATTCCACCCACACCTTTCCAAAGCGGACCCTCTCTTGATAGTACGGCTTTCCTATGACTCAACTCCACCGAACCGAACCGTAGAGAAACGCCGTCTTCAATAATCTTCGAGGGGCATCAAATCGTCTTGTGTTTTGTCGTGATATATATGTAAAGCTCAATACACACGATTAGTCCGCAAAGGCATTGTCATCAATCACCAAAACTACTGAGGGACAAGAATGCCCTTACACCAGAGACAAAAAATTCTAACACCGCTGCAATAATTTGAGGTTTTAACTCTGACCAATTACACTGGAAATCCATCCGTTCCAGGGGCCTTCAATGGTCCTATTTGAAAAAGAGCATCCGACACCTGCTCCTCAGAAAAAGGGGAGCACGGTCTGTCATTCATAGCTTCAGACACCTTCGGTAGAACTCCTTCAAGCACATTGTCCGGAGTTAAGGTTGGATCCTTCGCGTAAACTTCCTTGAAGTAAGATGTCTCCATTCGTTGCATGTCAGCAGGGGACGAGCACCAAGTACCATCCGACCGTCATAGCTTCTGAATATAGCTCCTTCGTGCGTGCCAAAACACCCTCCGATGCAAGTAAGCAGTGATGCGTTCACCCTCCTTCAGTCACGTAATCCGTGACGTTGAAGCCACATCATCTCTTCATGATACAAAAGTTTATCCATTTGAAACATTTTCTGGCGAATCTCAGCATGGTCGGCATCCCTAAGTTGTAGATCAGCCAACTCCTCATTTAGTTTCTCAATTTCTTGTGTCACATGGCCAAAGTGCTCCTTACTCCATGCCCGGAGCCCCTTCATCATATCATGCAGGGCCTCTCAGACCGCCACAAGGTCGCCGGCAGGATTGCTCCTCGCCCAGTTCCTTGCCACAACTTCGGCTAGCACGGGATGTCGTTCCCACATAATATCATACCTGGGCGATGCCCGGCCCCTCTTTGTTTCCACCATTGTGAGCTGCACCAGGAGCGGACTATGATCAGAACATGAGGATGCCAGGTGAAGCACTTGCGCGGCCGGGAAGAGCTCCCTCCAATTCTCATCCGCACATGCTCTGTTGAGGCGGACCTGAACGGATCGGTCACTCGGCTGACCGTTATCATATGTAAAAGGAAATCCCGAGAAGCCCAAGTCCCATAGCTCACAGGCCATCAAACAATCACGAAATAACATCATTTGATTCTCAGAACGTTGGTTCCTTGACATATGCTCATGCTGCCACATAGCCTTGTTAAAGTAGCCACAAACCAACCAAGGTTCAGAAGAGATCGCACGCAGCTGGGATAGTGCACTCCACATGCGGTGTCGGTTCTCCACCCGAGGTTCGCCATATACAAAGGTTGTCCTCCAAATCTTTTCACTCGCCATGTCCTCCACTCGCACATCAATGAACCGTGCACATGAATCCAACACAGTCACACGTTAAGCTTCTCATCCCAATAGAGCGTGAGTCCTCCACTTAGACCATCGCTCGAAACACCCGCAAAACCCTTCAAGTGTAACCTCCATTTTTTCTCTCCATCTTTGTAGAGGTCTGCCTTGTCTCAGACAAAAACACAAGCCCCGGGGAATTGACTTTTGAGAGG
>NC_041386.1:656286357-656310825 GCF_002162155.2 Triticum dicoccoides | reverse complement strand
CGAGAATATTCATTGCTCCCGGCAGTCCTCCTCGAAGGAGGCCGCCGATCTATCTCCAGACGCATTGCTCGAGTCAACATGGGCTCTCTTGTTGTTGCTTCTGCTGGAAGGAGAGGAGTTCTCTGTCTCATCCTCCCCTTTCCCTTGAGTAAGTGCCAAAACACCCCCAGAACTGTTGTTTTCCATGCTATTAGACCCTGGTTGATCACCCTCCAATGCGAGTCTTTTCCTAGCAGCAGGATCCACTTGCATGTTCGTGCGTCCCTCCTTAGACGGGCTTGTTGCCGCATCCAAGGTCTCCGGATCAATCACCTTCTCCCTTGGCGAGTTGTTCTACGAGGGTTGAGGGGCGGCCTGCTTCTAGTTCCTCCCTCGGCTAAAGCTATGATGGGAAGGAGGCATATTCAGGCCGTCCGCATAGAGCCAAGCTCCATACTTCTTATCCTTCTCCTCATGCACACCGGATCCGTGCTCCTTGCAGTCGTGTCCAATCAGCCCACATACACTGCAGAAGCGTGCCAATTTTTCATATCTCACCAAATAAATTTGGCATTATTTCCCCCTCATGACATTGACAAACTTGGTGAGAGGTCGGCGGACGTCGTGCCAAACCCTAACCCTAATGTAATCACCACGAGTATTACCGTTGAGCCTCATCTCTACAATCTCTCCTGAGTTCTGAAGCAAATTTTCCACAATGTTTTTCTTACTGAACACCTCCGGGATCTTATGAATTTGGAGCTAGCTAGATCGGCATGAACACCATCGGCACCTCTTCTACTTTTGTAAATCCATCATATGAAACCATCAGCACAAGTAGATTCCTGAAGAGCCATGGACCTTGATCCATCATCTGTTCCCAGTCTCCCAAGCATGAAGCCTGCACAACAAAGAGTTTCGGACCTACCGGGCGGAACCTCACCGGTTGCGCCGCATATCCTTGTAGAAAGTCGACTGGCTGAAGGTCTTGTCTGTGCAAACCCTAGCCAGTGCAAGCCATCTCACACTTTCATTGATCTCTGGATCGGCTTCATCTATCACAAGATCATCAAATTCTTCGTCATCCAGGTTGAGTTGTTCCAGCACATCACCAATATCCGGCGTCCTAGAGGAGCTGCCGCCACCACTGGTTCCTGAGGGGGCGTTCATAGGTGGATCCATCACTACCGAGGGGGAGGAGGACCTGAGGGCGTCGTTCGTAGGCCTCCTACGGGGAGGAGGGAGATCGATCGTGGTGGGGGACTCATTGGCGATGGAATTGCCTGCGAGGATAGGAAACCCTAGCCTTACGCTAGGGAAAAAATTAATTGCCCTAGTTCATAGTATTTGTCAGCATAACAATGCTGATGAACCAACAACTTTGCATGGTTCATGTTACATCTAATGTAGTCCTGGTAAATAGATAAACCAAAACAGAGCACGTATTTTTCCAAATGAACTAGTTTCACAGGAAACTACATGCTGAGAAATTTTAGCGCCACATGGAAGCTCAAATAGGTTATGAATACAATCCTCATAGATATCAATGGGTGCATCCATGTTGGATGAACCCCATTGAACAATTACACTGTTCTTTTACCCTGCAGACATAGCTGGTGCTAGAAGGCCATCCATCTCAGATCTCACTAGTCATTACTACCTCCGTCCTGTTTTATTAGTCCCCTTTGTAATTTGTGCCAAATTTGACTAAATATTTAACTAAGAAAATATTAATGCATGTCAATAAAAATTATATCATTGGATTCGTATTTGAACATACTTTCCAATGACAAATTTTTTGTGACATGCATGAACATTTTGTTAGTTAAATTTATGGTGAAAATTTGACACAAAATACAATGGGGACTGATGGAGTCCTATATTAGGGGGTGTCCGGATGGCCGGACTATGACCTTTGGTCGGACTCCCGGACTATGAAGATACAAGATGGAAGACTTCGTCCCGTGTCCGGATAGGACTTTCCTTGGCGTGGAAGGCAAGCTTGGCGATACAATATGTAGATCTCCTCCCATTGTAACCGACTCTGTGTAACCCTAGCCCTCTCCGTTGTCTATATAAACCGGAGGGTTTTAGTCCATAGGACGAACAACAATCATACCATAGGCTAGCTTCTAGGGTTTAGCCTCTCTGATCTCGTGGTAGATCAACTCTTGTACTACCCATATCATCAATATTAATCAAGTAGGAGTAGGGTTTTACCTCCATCGAGAGGGCCCGAACCTGGGTAAAAACACCGTGTCCCTTGTCTCCTGTTACCATCCGCCTAGACGCACAGTTCGGGACTCCCTACCCGAGATCAACTCCTGTTACCATCCGCCTACACCGACATTGGTGCTTTCATTGAGAGTTCCTCTGTGTCGTCACCTTTAGGCCCAATGGCTTCTTCGATCATCAACCACGATGCGGTCCAGGGTGAGACTTTTCTCCCCGGACAGATCTTCGTGTTCGGCAGCTTCGCACTGCGGGCCAATTCACTTGGCTGTTTGGAGCAGATCAAAGGCTACGCCCCTGGCCATCAGTTCAGATATGGAATTTTGAAATACACGGCTGACATCCGCGGGGACTTGATCTTCGACGGATTCGAGCCACGGCAGAGCGCGCCGCACTGTCATGATGGGCATGATCTAGCTCTGCCGCCGGACAGCGCCTAGAGCGCCGCTCAGGTGTCCGCTCCGACCCTTAGCTCGGAGCCGACCGCGCCAGTTTGGGACAGACGGTTGGACGCCGCCCTGGGAGCTGCAATCTCTATGGTGATCGAGCCGAATACCAGCCTAGTCCTTTGTGAGGCCTGTGACTCCAAGGTGCCAGACTCCTTTCCGGACTCCGAATCTTCTGCACCCCTTCCGATCGAACCCAATTGGGCTCCGATCATGGAGTTCACCGTCGCGGACGTCTTTCAGCACTCGCCCTTTGGCGACATCCTGAATTCACTAAAGTCTCTCTCCTTGTCAGGAGAGCCCTGGTCGGACTATGGTCTGCAAGGTTGGGATGCGGACGACGAAGAAATTCGAAACCCACCCACCACCCACTTCGTAGCCACTGTCGACGATTTAACCGACATGCTCGACTTCGACTCCGAAGACATCGACGGTATGGACGCCGATGAAGGAGACGACCAAGGACCAGCACCTATAGGGCACTGGAAAGCCACCTCGTCATATGACATATACATGGTGGACACCCCGAAAGCAGGGAATGGCGATGAAAAAACAGAGGATGACCCCTCCAAGAAACAACCTAAGCGCCGGCGTGAGCGGCGCCGCTCTAAATCCCGCCAAAGAAAAAACGGCGAGTCCGGCACTGGAGATAACAACACCCCGGACAGTGCCGAAGACAACCCCCTCCAGCAAGATTCAGCGCAGGAGGACGGAGAAGCCAGCCCTCATGAGAGAGTGGCAGACAAGGAGGTCGAGGACGACAATTATATGCCTCCCTCCGAAGATGAGGCAAGCCTCGACGATGACAAATTTGTCGTGCCAGAGGATCCCGTCGAACAAGAGCGTTTCAAACGCAGGCTTATGGCCACGACAAGCAGCCTCAAGAAAAAACAGCAGCTTAGAGCTGACCAAGATTTGCTAGCCGACAGATGGACTGAAGTCCTGGCGGCCGAAGAGTACAAACTCGAACGCCCCTCCAAGAGCTACCCAAAGCGCAGGTTGCTACCCCAACTAGAGGAGGAAGCAACTAAACCTACATCACCAGCATATGATGCGGCCGATCGGCCACCCCGTGGCCGCGACAGAGAGGCCTTTCGGCCCTCAACGCAAGCCGCACCCCGGCACCGCTCAAAAAATACCAGGGCACGGGGAAACGCACCAGACCTGCGAGACATATTGGAGGACAAGGCAAGGCAAACAAGATCAATCTACGGATCGCGTGGGCGCCCCACGTCATGTGACGATAACCGTCATGCCGGATATGGCAAATACGGCCAGGCCGAGCACAACAGACAAAGCTCGTCCGAGCTACGTTGTGATATAGCCTAGTACAGAGGCACCGCACACCCATTATGCTTCACAGACGAAGTAATGGATCATCAAATCCCCGAGGGTTTTAAACCCGTAAACATCGAATCATATGATGGCACAACAGATCCTGTGGTATGGATCGAGGATTATCTCCTTCATATCCACATGGCCCGTGGTGATGATCTACACGCCATCAAATACCTCCTGCTCAAGCTTAAAGGACCAGCTCGGCATTGGCTTAACAGCCTGCCAGCAGAGTCAATTAGTTGCTGGGAGGACCTAAAATCTGCATTCCTTGACAACTTCTAGGGCACTTATGTGCGACCGCCAGACGCCGATGACCTAAGCTACATAATTCAGCAGCCAGAGGAATCGGCCAGACAATTCTGGACGCGGTTCCTAACCAAGAAAAATCAAATAGTCGACTGTCCGGACGCAGAGGCTCTTGCAGCCTTCAGGCACAACATCCGAGACGAATGGCTTGCCCGGCACCTAGGACAGGAAAAGCCGAAATCTATGGCAGCCCTCACGACACTCATGACCCGCTTTTGCGCGGGAGAAGACAGCTGGCTAGCTCATAGCAATAACATGACCAAGAGCCCTGGTAACTCAGATACCAAGGACAAAAATGGCAGGTCGCGCCGTAACAAGCACAAGCGCCGCATTATTGGCGATAATACTCAGGATACGACAGTTAATGCCAGATTCAGAGGCTCTAAACCCGGTCAGCGGAAGAAGCCATTCAAAAGAAATCCTCCGGGCCCATCCAGTTTAGACCGGATACTCGATCGCTCGTGCCAGATACACGGCACCCCCGAACACCCAGCCAATCACACCAACAGGGATTGTTGGGTGTTCAAGCAGACAGGCAAGTTAAGTGCCGAAAACAGAGACAAGGGGCTGCATAGCGATGACGAGGAGGAGCCCCGGCCGCCGAACAACAGAGGACAGAAGGGCTTCCCCCCACAAGTGCAGACGGTGAACATGATATACGCAACCCATATCCCCAAAAGGGAACGGAAGCGTGCTCTCAAGGACGTCTATGCGTTGGAGCCAGTCGCCCCAAAGTTCAACCCATGGTCCTCCTGCCCGATCACTTTTGATCGAAGGGACCACCCCACAAGAATTCGTCATGGCGGATTCGCCGCATTGGTCCTAGGCCCAATGATTGACGGATTTCACCTCACTAGAGTCCTCATGGACGGCGGCAGCAGCCTGAACCTGCTTTATCAGGATACAGTGCGAAAAATGGGTATAGATCCCTCAAGGATTAAACCCACAAAGATGACCTTTAAAGGCGTCATACCAGGTGTAGAAGCCAGCTGTACAGGCTCAGTTACACTCGAAGTGGTCTTCGGATCCCCGGATAATTTCTGAAGCGAAGAGTTAATCTTCGACATAGTCCCGTTCCGCAGTGGCTATCATGCCCTGCTCGGACGAACCGCATTCGCAAAATTTAATGTGGTGCCGCACTACGCATATCTCAAGCTCAAGATGCCAGGCCCTCGCGATGTCATTACGGTCAATGGAAACACCGAACGCTCTCTCCGAACAGAGGAGCACACGGCGGCCCTGGCGGCAGAAGTACAAAGTAGCCTCTCAAGGCAAATCTCCAATCCGGCTGTTAAACGTCCGAACAACGTCAAGCGCGCCCGAAGTAACCTACAACAAAACCATCTGGCACGTTCCGAGCAAGCATAGCAGTGCGGCCCCCAACCCCAGCCCTTGCGGGATTGCGATAGCAGTACCACGCGTACATAATTATGCTCTGGAAATATCATGGGCATAAGGGGAGGGGCATAACCATGACACGCCTAGAATGCGGCTCAACCGCACTAGGGGCTCCCGATTTTGCCATTTCTTCCTTTTTCTTTTTATATATACTTTCAGGACTCCACCATTCGGAAGACCTGTCCGGCAATACACTTGCCGAACACACGATGCAACAGCCAGGGAGACAACAAGCCACGTCAAATGTCCAGGTGGTCTCTATAACGAGCTAAATACATGTCTTACTTAATGTCTCGCAGCTTGCCCCTGGAGGGGGACATGTCAAGTAATCCCATCTCTTGCGTTTTGCACTATTTGTGTCGTCCTGCTCTCATAGCAGCCCCTTTTTAATAAACAATACATAGCTCTTGTCTGTTATTGTATTCATTTATTTTTATGTTCAGTCATGACATTATGCAATCGTACACTTTGGTACGGCCAATACACCAGGGGCTTAAGTACCCCATAATACGGTGTGAGAAGACCGAACACTCTCATGAGTGCGGCACCCTGAACTTATAGCACTATATGCATCGGCTCCGAATCATGTCTTGGGTCAATAGTTGGGTTTGCCCGGCTCCCATGTTTTGGTACCTTACGTTCCGCAATGTCGGCTAAGGTAGCGCTGGGAGAACTACTACGATTGTGCCCCAGTTGAGCTGGGTTAACACCTCAGTAGAGAAAGCTAAAACTGACCTTCATGATAGGGTGAGAGACCGGTCGCTATTCCAGAGGTTTTTCGAGTCCCTAAAGACTTATGCCGCTTAGAGCGAGGAGCTGGATTTATCCGTCCTAGGCGTGGATAGCGCCCCAAACTCGGTCTTCCGAATACTAGGGGCTTCGCCGAAATTTAAAATTATAGAATTCTATGGCTAAGTGAGAGTGATAAAGCATTATAAGTCTGATGACCTTGTTCGTTGTGCTGAGCGCCTCCCTAGATGGAGCCAAGAATGGGAACAAGAGCGCTCAGGTTTATCCCGAACACCCCAGCACTCGTGGCATGGGGGTAGAAGCCGATGACTTGCATCTCTCAAATTTAATAAACGGCCGCACAGAAGGTAATATTTTAAATTCAAAAAGCGTTGCTTAGCGCATATGAACAAGTTTTCAGTGCATAGGACAAATACGAGCGAGTTTACTCAAAAATTACATCCCTGGTACATTCATCCGCCACACGACGGGCACCCTTCAGGACGCCCTCATAATACATCTCGGGCCGGCGATGCTCCTTCCCCTCCGGTGGCCCTTGTGTCACCAGCTTCTCAGCATCTAGCTTGCCCCAGTGCACTTTAGCACGGGCAAAAGCCCTATGGGCGCCTTCGATGCATACGGAGCGCTTGATGACTTCAAGCCGGGGACAGGCATCCACCAGCCGCCGCATCAGCCCAAAGTAGCTCAAAGGCATGACCTCCCCAGGCCACAGCCGGCCTATCAGGCCCTTCATGGCCTGTTCGGCTGCCTTATGAAGCTCGACCAGCTGCTTCAGCTGGTCGCTCAGGGGCACCGGGATTCAGCCTCAGCATACTGGGACCAGAACACCTTCTCCGTCGAGCTCCCTTCCTCGGCCTGGTAGAATGCGGCGGTGTCGGATACACTGCGGGGCAGATCTGCGAATGCTCCTGGAGAGCTCCGGATTCGGGTAAGTAACAGGTAATTTACTTTCACGTGCTTGCTTTGCATAAAGAATGCCTTACGCGCCGCAATCCTTTTCATCGCCTCAATTTCCTGGAGGGCTTTTTGGGCTTTGGCCTTGGCAGATTTGGCGCTTTCAAGTGCCGAGGCAAGCTTGGACTCTCGAGTCTTCGAGTCAAGCTCTAACCTCTCATGTTTTTTCACAAGAGCATCGAGCTCTTGCCGCACCTCCGCCACCCGCGCCTCTTGCTTTTCTCGCTCAGTGCGCTCCATGGCCGCATTGTCTTTGGCCTTGGACAGCGCTTCCTTCAGGGTCGCCACCTCGGATGTGGCCCCTGCAACATTCACGTTGGTCCTGTCATTATCTGCAACCAGGTATTTTTTATATACTTACATAAGGTATTACATACCTTCCTTGTCCTCAAGCTTCTTCTTGGCACGGCCGAGCTTGTTCTCGGACCGCTTGAGGCTCTGCTTCAATGCATCGACCTCCGCAGTCAGTGCGGCAGAGGTCAGCAACGCAGCCTGCATTCCCATATTGGCATATTTATGTTAGACTCCTGCGTATATCTTTTTTAGATCCTCAGTCTGGCTTTTCTTTCCGAACACCAAACTGAGCATCAGGGGCTACTGTCTATGCGGTAACATTTTTATATGTTTTAAACACATACCTCAAAGCCTGTTAGAAGGCTAGTACAGGCTTTTGTCAGCCTGCTCTTGGCGGACTGAACCTTCTGAATCACCGCACTCATAACAGTGCGGAGCTCCTCGTCGATGGAGGCGCCGTTAAGCACCTCCAGCAAATTGTCCGGCGCCTCCGGTTGGACGGAGGCCGCCGGCATTGTAGGTTTGCCCTTCTTGCGAAGGGGCCTCCTGCCGGACTCCGGAACCACTGAAGGTTCCGGAGCGGTGTCCGGCCCAGGGCCGGACTTAGATCCCTCTGGGGCTTCATCCCCTTTGGGCCTGGAGTCCGGGAGGTCGCCTTGCGGTGCCTCCAAGACCACCTCCTCCTGGTTTAGTCCCTTTTGGGACTCCACCTCGGCGTCGTCCGTAGGGTGAGGGGAGGAGGCCGTCGGGAGTGAAGCGCTATTCACATCCGACGAATCTAGGGAGCCGCTCGACGAATCGCCGAGCTGAGCCTTGGGCGGACTGCATAATTGAATTCGGCGTCAGAAGGTACTGTACAATAGAGGAACGCCATAAGTTATTCTTATATCCAGATACTTACGATTTTGCCAGGGGCTTGACCCTGGATGGCCATTCCTCTCCGCCGTCTTCGGTGTCGAAGGCGTAGTCCGAAAGAAGGGTCTTCCCCTTCTTGGACCCTCTGGCCTCCCTAGTTGGGGCGGCCTTCCTTTTCTTTCCTCCCCCCGCTAGAGGGGGAGAGGCTTCTTCTTCCTCCTCCTCGCCTTCGGAGGAGGAGGGCGCTTCGGGGTCGTCAGGCGATGAGTCCGACACCACCAGGTGTCGGGAAGTCTTTCAAGTCCCCGTGGCCTTCTTCTTGGCCTTCTTCTCCGGCACCACGTGGGGTGCCGGAACCAGCAGCTTTGTCAAACGGGCGTCCGCTGGGTCTTCGGGCAAAGGAGCCGAACAGTTGATCTGTCCGGCCTTCTTCTGCCAGTCCTGTTAAAGGAATGGGAGTTTAGATCCCGCATAGAGTCAAACTATGGAAAACAAATGCCCCGTGATGGGTAAATTGAGCTTACCGCGCTGGCTTGACGCTTCGGCAGAATCCGCGATCCTCAGTAATGGGAGGGTGAACCTCAGAGCTCTTGAAAAGCACCTTCCAGGCATCTTCGTGCGTTGTGTCGAAGAGCCTGGACAAAGTTTGGTGCTGGGCCAGGTCGAATTCCCACAGATTAAAAGCCCGTCATTGACACGGGAGGATCCGGCGGAAGAGCATGACCTGGACTACGGTGACGAGTTTAACCTTCCTGTCGATCAGGTCTTTGATGCAGGTTTGAAGTCCGGTCACCTCTGCTGAATTACCCCATGACAGGCCCGTCTCTTTCCATGAGGTGAGCCGTGTGGGGATGCCAGATCGGAATTCAGGGGCCGCTGCCCATTCAGGGTCACGCGGCTCGGTGATGTAGAACCACCCCGATTGCCATCCTTTGATGGTTTCCACGAAGGCGCCCTCGAGCCATGTAACGTTGGTTATCTTGCCCACCATGGCACCTCCGCACTCCGCTTGTCGGCCGCCCACAACCTTCGGCTTGCCATTGAAGGTCTTCAGCCATAAGCCGAAGTGGGGCTGGATGCGGAGGAAGACCTCACACACGACAATGAACGCCGAGATGTTGATGATGAAGTTCGGGGCCAGATCGTGGAAGTCCAGGCCGTAGTATAACATGAGCCCCCAGACGAACGGGTGAAGAGGAAAGCCCAGTCCGCGGAGGAAATGGGGGAGAAACACGACCCTCTCATGGGGCCTAGGGGTGGGGATGAGTTGCCCCTCGTCTGGGAGCCGGTGTGCGATGTCGTTAGACAAGTATCCGGCTTTCCTCAACTTTTTGATGTGCCCCTCCGTGACGGTGGAGGCCATCCATCTACCTCCCGCTCCGGACATGATTGGAGAAGGTTGAGGTGGTAAGTGCGGACTGGGGCGCTGGAGCTCGAGTGCGCAGGAATGGATGAGCAAAGGAGGAAGAAGGCGTAGATGGAAAGGGTGGATCCTTATCCCCTTATATGGGCGGCCAAAACTATGAGCCCCCACCAGCCTCATAAAACTTGCTTATCTCCCAAGCACCACGAATAATGGCGCGGTTGGGTTACCCACACCCGTATTGATGAGAATCCCGGAATAAGGGGACACGATCTCTGCTTTGACAAGACGTGCCAAGGAAACCGCCTCGCTAAACACGCTGAGGTGGGACAGTAAAACGATTTGAATAATGGTTTGGCTGTGGCATGACGTCACGCTACGAGGTACGTCAGCAGATTGGATTTGTGCAGATATTATCCTCTCTACGGTGGTATGTGGAACTTATTTTGCAGAGCCGGACACTATCCTTGTGTTCAAACATCTTCTATGAAGTATTCGGAGGAGGAACCCGCCTTGCAATGCCAAAGACAATTTGCGCGCCGGACTCGTCGTCATTGAAGCCTGGTTCAGGGGCTACTGAGGGAGTCCTGGATTAGGGGGTGTCTGGATGGCCGGACTATGACCTTTGGCCGGACTCCCGGACTATGAAGATACAAGATGGAAGACTTCGTCCGTGTCCGGATAGGACTTTCTTTGGCGTGGAAGGCAAGCTTGGCGATACAATATGTAGATCTCCTCCCATTGTAACCGACTCTGTGTAACCCTAGCCCTCTCCGGTGTCTATATAAACCGGAGGGTTTTAGTCCATAGGACGAACAACAATCATATCATAGGCTAGCTTCTAAGGTTTAGCCTCTCTGATCTCGTGGTAGATCAACTCTTGTACTACCCATATCATCAATATTAATCAAGCAGGAGTAGGGTTTTACCTCCATCGAGAGGGCCCGAACCTGGGTAAAAACATCGTGTCCCTTGTCTCCTGTTACCATCCGCCTAGATGCACAGTTCGGGACCCCCTACCCGAGATGCACCGATTTTGACACCGACAGGGACCAATAAACTAGGACGAAGGTAGTAGAACAGTAATTAAACACAAACATGCAAAAGTTAAAAATACTCAAACGCAAGAATGCAACGGGTGATGATGCTGGGATGGAAGTAATTGTTAGACTTCAGCAATTGCCAGATTGTGTGTTCACTTAAGCACAAATACAGTAGGCTATATATTGTACTGTAAGACGAATCAACAAAAATTCATTGACTCTTCAAATCCATAACTCGAAACAAGTCAAGAACCACATTACATCCCCTAGCATTTAGATCACTAAACATATTATCTTCACAGAAAATGCTAGACTTACGGATGGTTTTTACGGATTTTGCCTACGGACTCATTTCCCAAGAAATCATCTCCCCCCTATTTCTAGTGGTGGCCCCCCTCTCCTTTGATTTCCAACCCCATCTTGACAGCTCATCCCGTAACCGGATTCCCATGCAAAACATCTGTAGGTCATTATATTGCGGGCTGAGGGGGGAAGGGCATTATATTGCGGGCCTAGTACAAATGGGGTTCAAAATCGAGTTGTCTTCGCCTGGATCCGCTCCTGCTCCTTCTTGTGTGCTTTGGAAGATTGCACTATCCAAATAGATCGTCTAAAGTAGATTTTTGTCGGAAACAAAGAAATGAGATGTTGATATGTTGTGTGAATTTTTTTTGCGGAATATGTTGTGTGATTATTAGCTTATGCATGCCATCATATAATTATTTAGTACTACAACTGTTCCAATCCAGTGATATGTTGATATAGACACTAGTAATGAATAAAGGTCGTTGCCCTGTTGTTCTTCGAGTTCCAATCATCGATCTGCTTCATGCCGGCTTCTTCGATCTGGACGCCGATGAGTTCCGGCCTTCCTCTCGGAGATCTCCGCTATGGGTGCATGGCGCTACTGGATATCTAGATCGGAATTGTTCCGGTCATGTGCACCCTTATCTTCGGCTAGAGAGGCTTCATGGGGGTGTGGCGGGAACTTTCGTTGTCTTGCCGGGGCCATGGGACATGTCCAAATATAGGTTTCCATGTCATTGACAGTGGTGAAGAAAGTCATGTTGGTTGCGATAGGAGGCCTATAATGGCATAGAGGAGTTTTGGTTGCGATGAAGACTTGCGGCACGGGTTTTTCCTGTGTGTCGGGTGGTGAGAACTTGCAGCAGCGGCCTTGGCAGGAGGGGACAGCAACACATGCGGACAACATTTTTGGTAGTGCTTCTCGAGTACCGAGCCACGATTTCCAGGGTGAAAGCCCAAGGTCTGGCCTTCATTGGTTGTACCTGGCAATGATTTTGTTGAAGGCATTGTTTTGGGATCTTGGTCTTTTTCCAGGGTGAAAACTCAAGATACTTGGGCGACGACAATGCATGTGCCTTCACTACTAGAATTTTCCTCTTTGCCGAGTGTTAGGCTCTTTGCCGAGTGCATTATGTCGGACACTCGGCAATAGTATTTTTGCCGAGTACCTAACTCGGCAAAAACATGAAACTCGGCAAGTAGGTACTTTGCCGAGTGTCGTGGAAAAAACGCTCGGTACAACAACAAAACTCGGCTAACAGGGTTTTGCCGAGTGCTACACTCGGCAAAAGGGGTTCTTTACCGAGTGTCACACTCGGTAAAAGGAGGTCTTTGTTAAACTGCATAGTGTTGGTCCTAGAGGTTGCATATGACCTCGGATGAAGACGGTCCAAAAATCAAAGTTGTTCATTTTGATAAGATGGACAATTTCCATGTTGAGAACCTTTTCGTTTAGGCCATATTAATTATACTTTTTGGCATGCCAAATATTAATATAATCTCAAATGACCAAGGTGATGGCCATATTCACTGCATGGTTTATTATAATGGTCCCAAATTAGGCACATAGGGTGTGTCTTGACATTACATACAATGTTGCCAAATAAAGTTTCCTACTTTTTTATACAAAAAAATCAATTTTCATTTTCTAAGTGTAAAAAATGAGTGTTTTTTGTGAAGCAAGTACAAAAATCAGGGAGCAAAATGGCATCACTCCAATTATCACAGTAAGTAGACCATGTTTTATGCACAATTCACAAGTTTCAATGATTTTATAGTTTTCTAGCTACTTTCACATATTTAAATGACTTTATGTCAATATTTTGAAAGTAATTCAAATTTGAACTGCAAGTGTGTGATAGCTCTATCATAAAAATTAGCAAAAAAATAGGTACACAAGTAGTCATTATATGGGAGAACCACTTAGAGTTTTAAAATATTCAACCTCTTGTTATGAATAGTCATGCCAACCATTTTGACCCCGTTTTGGAAAAAATTAAATAAAAAGAATACAAGTTTTAAAAAATGCAATCCTTTCGCATGGAGTTCTTTTATGTGTACTAGTTCAGAGGGAAAATACCAAAAATTTCAATATAACTAATTTGAAAAAAAATCCTTCACAAAACGGGCTATCGTATATGAACATTCATGACTTTCAAGTCAAAGGACCAACGTGATGATCATATTCATTGCATAGTTTATTATAATGTTTCCAAGTCAGACACATAGGTGCATCTTGACATTACAAACAATGTTGCCAAATAGAGTTTCCTACTTTTTTCTACAAAAATTTAATTTTCATTTTCTAAGTGTAAAAAATGGGTGTTTTTTGTGAAGCAAGTACAAAAATCAGGGTGCAAAATGGCACCACTCCAATTATCACAATAAGTTGACCATATTTTATGCACAATTGACAAGTTTCATGGATTTTCTAGTTTTCTAGCTACTTTCGCACATTTAAATGACTTTATGTCAATTTTTCGAAAGTAATTCAAATTTGAACTGCAAGTGTGTGATAGCTATGTCATAAAAATTAGCAAAAAATATTTTTAGGTACACAAGTAGTCATTATATGGGAGAACCACTTAGCAATTTGAGAGATTCAACCTCTTGTTATGGATAGCCATTTAACCATTTTGACCTGTTTTGGAAAAATTGAAAGAAAAAGAATACAAGTTTAAAGAAATGCAATCCTTTCGCATGGAGTTCTTTTAGGTGTACTAGTTGCGAGAAAAAATACCAAACTTTCAATATATCTAAGTTGAAAAAAAAATCCTTCACAAAACAGGCTATCGTGTATGAACATTCATGACTTTCAAGTCAAAGGACCAAGGTGATGGTCATATTCATTGCATAGTTTATCATAATGTTCCCAAATTTGACACATAGGTGCATCTTGACATTACAAACAATGTTGCCAAATAGAGTTCCCTTATTGTTTTGCACAAAAAAATCAATTTTCATTTTGTAAGTGTCAAAAATGGGTGTTTTTTTCGAAGTAAGTACAAAAACCAGGGTGCAAAATGGCACCACTCCAATTATCACCATAAGTAGACCATATTTTATGTGCATTTACCACGTTTCTTGGATTTTCTAGTTTTCTAGCTACTTTCACATATTTAAATGACTTTATGTCAATTTCCTGAAAGTGATTCAAATTTGAACTACAGGTGTGTGATAGCTCTGTCATAAAAATTAGCAAGAAATATTTTTAAGTACAATAGTCATTATATGGGAGACGCACTTAGAGTTCGGAGAGATTCAATCTCTTGTTATGAATAGCCATGTCGACCATTTTGACCCCGTTTTAAAAAAAAATCACTTTCTTTGAGTAAAAGATGGATATAAAATGGCACCACTCCAATTTTCACAAAAAATAGACCATATTCAATACCAAATCCCTCTTTTTTGATTCATTTGCATATTTCTAATATTTTTTGATATTTTCGAGTGTTGCACTTGGTAAAAGTCAGACTAAGAAAACACACTCTCAACCAATCGCACGAAGTCACATGGATCGATGACGTGGCGGTCTTCCTTTACCTCGCCGGCTCCTTTCCCTCTCTCTCCTTATCTCCTCCCTCTCAATCACAGCCACTAACATCTCCTCTATCTTTCTTCTCTATCTTCTCACACCATGCACATCTCGCTGTCCACCACCGGCCGCCGGAGAAGAGCGGAAGACCGGCGACTTGGGCGGCGCCCTGTGCAGGCATGTTGTTCAGCCAGCCGGTCGCGACGCTGGCCAAGTTCAACCTCGAGCATGGCAGTGGCCCGGACATCTACGGCATCTTGGAGATCGACGGCTTCAACTTGCTATGCGGCTCGCCGGCGTGATGCGTGTGCGTTGTCCGGCGTTGTACGTACGTGTGTTGTGTTTGCATGTTGATGCATGCATGCTTGTGTATTGCCTATTGATGTATGTGTGTGGCTTCGCCGGCGGTATGCGCGTACATGCTTTGGATTAGAAGCTCGCCGCCTGATGTGTAAATGTACTGACGAGATGAGCAACTAGACAACGATAGATAGACCCGTCCGTCGTCTTGAGCCCCGCCCCTACCGCAAGCGCGACGAGCTCCGGTCATGATCGAGCGCCCCCGGCTGTGTCTTTTTTTTTCTGTAAAAAAGCTTTACCGAGTGCACCATTCGGACAAACATTTGTGACACCTGGCAAACTAACTGATTTCCTCCGTTTTCGTTCTCTGTTAGTAGCTTTTTGAGTTTAAATCTTTGTCGAGCGCCATGAAAACACTCGGCAAACATGTTACCGAGTGTCCGACAAATGGTTCTTGGCAAAACTTCTGTTTGCCGGAAGGGGTACACCGGATGTCCTTTGCCGAGTGCAACACTCGGCAAAACCTTTGCCGAATATTTTTTGCCCTTTGCCGAGTTTTTCTGGCACTCGGTAAAGGCGCGGATTCTAGTGGTGCTTACTTTCTTCTTAGAGACGTCACTTTTAGATAATCTCTTTTTGGTGGTGGTTGAGTGTTTGGTCTTGCGGATGTTTTATCACTGCGACGGGGTTTTTGTTTTATATTTATCTTTTTTTGGCTATGTGCATCTTTTGTCTTTCAATATTGTAGAAGTGCATACTCTAGCCAATGCAACCAAAAAACCGATCTAATGGAAGAGACTAGGCAACACATTATATATCAACAGATATCTTGTTGGTGCAGAGGTAGGGTGTAATTGATATTTTTATAATATTAATATATTCCCGAGTGCGGCTAATCTGCACCCGGGCTCATCTGCACCCCCGCTTAGAAAAAAATTCAAAACAAATACTAGAAAAATTCAAAAAATTCCAAATTCTTTTGTGGTGGTAGATAATTTGACGCGTGAGGTGCGCACCAAAATTCAACTCATTTGAGCATCTGAGCAGCTCTCGGCAAAAAAGACAAAATCAGGGTCTGTAAAAATGTTTACTGTTCATGCACTGTTTTGATCTGATTTGTCTTTTTTGCCGAGAGCTGCTCAGATGTCCAAATAAGTTGAATTTTGGTGCGCACCTCACGCGTCAAATTATTACCACCACAAAAAAAAATTGGAATTTTTTAAAATTTTCTAGTATTTTTTTGAATTTTTTGCTGAGAGGGAGCAGATGAGCCCGGGCACCATTTTGAGTTTTCCTATATTCCCTTTATATATATAGAAAAAGTAAAGTTAAATACTTTGGCCCTTCCCCTTGCCATCCTATTGCTCACGCCTCAAACACGTACCCATTCCCATCGCGTAATTTCTTCTCCCTTGCACTCTACACTACTACAAAAAGGGCTGCTAGTGGCGCACATGTTTTCGCTACTAATGACGCACTATAGGTGGGCCACTAGCACCACGCCATTAGTTTTTTTTTCTAATGGCGCATCTATGGTGCGCCATTAGTATCTGGTATACTAATGCATTATTAAAATAGCCCACGGTGCGCCATTAGTATCTGGTATACTAATTGCGCACCACATAGAAGTGCGCCATTAGTAACAATTTTATTTCAAATTCTTTCTTCAGATTTTTTTTAAAAAAAAATTCAAATTTTTTCGTTTTTTCTTAATATCAGGTCACTATGGCTTAATCTCGGGTCAATATGCTTAATCTCAAGTCAAATCGCACTATGTGATCAAACTTCCAGAAAGGTCACCCATCCTCACACTACTCCAACCCAAGCACGCTTAACTTCAGAGTTCTATCCAACCCTAGCAACAGCTCACTTCACAGGCACTTGTTGATATATCTAGCATATCAATCCTATTATACCTTGTTGATGTCTAGGACTTTGTTCATGTTTCAAAAAATATTTCAAACTTCCCGGTCATACTACATATCATTTTTTGAAAAAAAAATCAAAAATAAAAATTCAAAACCAATTTTTTTTCTATTACTAGTGGCGCACCGCATCCAAGGTGCGCCACTAGTAAGTTTGAATTTTTTTTGATTTTTTTTGCATCTAGATCTTGAAAGCCCCATATCTTTTTTTCTATTAGGTTTTTGAGAATTTTGAAAATGTTTAACGGGGTTCCCCCAGTTAAATTTGGATGTAAGTTTTCGAGTAGATGATTTTTTATATAAAAAACTTTTTCGTCCGAGTTCGTATGCAAAAGTTATGCCCATTTTACAAATTTCCAGAGATATTTTGCATATAAGTTTTCGAGTAGATGATTTTTCATATAAAAAACTTTTTCGTCCGAGTTCGTATGCAAAAGTTATGCCCATTTTACAAATTTCCAGAGATATTTTGCAAATAAAGTCGAAATTCATATTTGTAAATTTTCCCAACAACTAGACCACATATCACATGGGAAACTTATTTTTTATTATTTTTTTGACATTTTTATCATTTTCTTTTATTTTTTAAAAAACTGAAAAGGCGGTCCACGTGGGGTGCATTCAGTGGAACTTTTGGGCCAAGTTAGTAATGGCGCACCGTGGGGTGGTGCGCCATTACTTGTTAAACTAGTAATGGCGCACCACACCCACGGTGCGCCATTACTAGTTTTGAAAAAAAATGAAATTTTTTTGAATTTTTTTTGAAAAAACTTAGTAATGGCGCACCAGTGAACCGTGCGCCATTAAGTGCGCCATTGCTAACAAATTTATTTTATTTTTATTTTTACTTTTTTTAAACTACTAATGGCGCACGGTGGGTGTGGTGCGTCATTACTATGTCAACTAGTAATGACGCACTGTCCCACGGTGCACCATTAGTAACAATTTTTTTTTTCAAAACTTCTAATGACCCACCTGTACGTGGTGCGCCATTAGAATATTCTAATGGCTCACCACATGTCTGATGCGTCATTAGTGGCCATATCATCTATACCCCTTTTCTTAATAGTGCTAGGGAGGTCACCGCCGCGTGCTACCACCGGCTCCGCACGCGCCGCCGAGCCCGTAGGTGTGGAGAGAGCGAGGTAGGAAGGAGCAGTGGAAATCGAGGGGGAATAATAAAACTTAAAAGGAACACCACATTGAACTTTATTTGAGCATCCCTTTCCTTGTGCGTGGGGAGGGAGGAATGAAGGAAGCATCCGCATGCCTTTGATGATTCGTTTCCGAAAGAAGACGCTTGCGGGCACTCGGTCCCACCGAGCAGTACAGTACATAGATACGACACCGCACCGATCGTGGACACTCCTCCATCGCCATCGCCATCGCCACCGCACCGATCATGGATACTGCTCCGCCGCCGGCCGGAAACAGTACGACGGAGCAGCGAACAGAATACTTCAAATTCTTATGGAAGTGGCGCAAATACCTGCTGCTGCTCGCCATGCTGGTTGCCAGCGTCACCTACGCGGCCGGTCTCAACCCACCGGGCGGCGTTAGGTCCGACGAGGAGCCGGCGCTGTCGGCGGCCCGCCAGAAACGCATCGGCGACCCGGTTCTCCTGGCCACCAGCCCGCGTCGGTATGCCGCCTTCTTCTACTGCAACGCCGCCGCCTTTGTCACGTCCCTTGTCGTCATCATGTTCCTGCTGGACCGGCGCATCAGCGGCAACCGCGTTGGCCTCGCCGTGCTCAGCTCTGCCATGCTGCTCGACCTGCTCGCCCTCGTGGCTGCCTTCATCGCTGGGAGCTGCCGCAACGTGGTCGCGTCCATCTACGTCTCGGCGCTGTTCGCCCTCGTCTTCGCCATCCTCTGCGTGTACAGAGACCGGAGGAAGGCGGCGGTCAGGACAAGCGTGGACAAGTTCCTGATGCTGCTCTCCACCTTCGCGACGCCGCTGACCTACGGCGCGGGGTTGTCTCCGCCGGGAGGCTTCTGGAGCCAGACCGAGGCCGGGCATCGCGCGGGCGCCCCGCTGCTGCATGACGGGCCCTACAAGATCCGCTACAATGTCTTCTTCTACGCCAACGCCAACTCATTCGTGGCGTCCCTCGCCATCATCATGCTGGTCATGAGCAGGACGGCCAGCGGCAGCATCATCCGGTCGTATCTGTTGTCGGTGTGCCTTCTGGTGGAGCTGCTTGGCCTACCAGCCGCCTTCGCCGCCGGTAGCTCCACGAGGGTCGACACCACCATGTACGTCGTCTGCCTCGCGGCTGCGGCGCTCCTCATGATTGTGCTGCAGGTGGCGGCCATGTTCCTGCGTACCAGGATGCTCATGTGCAACACTTCGCCAGGACAACCAGACGCGTACGTGATTAATTAACCTCCTCGATCATGTACAAGTTAATTTACAACAAGCTTCATTTCAATAACTAGCAGGACCTGGGTGAGCTAATTTATTAGTGTCCGTCACTTGGACATATAGAAACGGGATTCGGGCTAATGGTCAGGAAGAAGACGGAGACGAAGAAGATGTCATCCGTGTGGAGAGGACAAACAACATCGAAAATGGGCAGGTAGGCCACATGGTGGAGTCGCTGTCAATTCTGCTGCTGCTGGCAACGCTCGCAGCGACGGTGACGTACCAGGCAGGGTTGAGCCCGCCCGGCGGCGTCTGGCCGCATAACAACGACCAAGGGCATCCAGATCACATCCCCGGGAACCCGATCCTCCTCGACATTCACCCCAAGAGGTACAAGGCGTTCTACTACTGCAACACGGCGGCGTTTGTGGCGTCGCTGGTTGTCATCGTCATCGTCCAGAGCAACGAGCTGAGCTCGGGCACCACCATCAGGCGGGGCACGCTCAAGACGGCCATCATACTGGGTCTGTACGGCCTCATGGGTGCCCAAGTCGCCGGGAGCTCCCCGGATGCCCCCACCACCATCTACATCTTTGCCCTGGCCGTCACCGTCTTCGTCTACTCCATCGCCAATGTCTTGTCGGGTAGGCTCATAGCAAGGGTGAAGCTCATGTTCAATAGGCATGCAGAGTTGTTGCATCTCTCTAATGGCCGACCTGATGGGTCCGTGGCCGAGGACGGTAAGACTGGTGACCAACTCGAAAGGAAGCGCCAGTTCTTGCTGCAAATCGCCATCCTCGGTGCCACCATTACGTACCAAACCGGACTGAACCCGCCAGGCGGGTTTTGGCCGGAGAGCAAGGCCGAGGGGTCGCTTATCACTGGCGACCCTGTCCTCCTTGACCACTACAGGATCAGGTACCGGGTGTTCTTCTACTGCAACGCCACAGGATTCATGGCATCGATCACCACCATCTTCCTGCTGGTGAACCAGAAGCTAAACAAGCAGGGCTTCCGGAGCAACGCGCTCCAGTTCTCCGTCATGGTCGGGCTTCTGGGCCCAGTGGGCAGCTGCACACAACCATCTTCGTCTTTTGCGCTTGTGGCCGCGGTGGTCGTCTTCCTCTTCATGCAGATCCTACTTATCGTGTTGGCAAGGAGCATCCCCTGTCTACGGATGCCATGGCTTCCCAAGGGGTTGTTTGAGCCACTGGTATCATCGTCGACTTGGCTGCCCCGCAAGAACAAAAGCAACGACGAAAGGTACGTGAAACGCAAGTACTTGATGTTGGTTGGCATCCTTGGAGCAAGCATGACCTACCAGGCGGGTCTCGCGCCTCCTGGTGGGACATGGGGCGACGACGATAAAGCGTCGTCCCCGTCGCCATCATCATCACCACACCCACTTAGCGTTGGTAACTCGATCCTACTCAACTCCAACCCGACACGGTACCAGGTCTTCTTCTACTGCAATGCGACATCATTCATGGCCTCCATCATCGTCATCATCCTGCTGATGCAGTTTGCCATGAAGCTGCAAAGAGCACCCCTGTGGGTGCTGCAAGCTGTCGTGGTGCTGGATCTACTCAGCCTGCTAGGCGCCTACGCCGTCGGCAGCTGCAGGGACTGGGAGACGTCGGTGTACGTCATCGTGCTCGTCGCCGCCTTGGTCATCTTCATCACGATCTACGTGTTGCTGTTTGACGACATGTGGCGGAACTACTTTTCTGATACGAAAAGGATGGTGTGGAAGTACTTGACAAGAAGCAATGGTAGTGATCAGTCAGTCGCAGCCGGTACACCAGTGTAGTTTTTTTGACACTTCTTGTCTACATTCCCTTCAATGAGGAATTGGACCTTGGATGTTTGAGGCCACTTCAACTGTTATTTGGGAGTCTGGCAATTTGTTCATTCGCTGACTTTCTTTAGCTCAATCTCTTATCCTGCAACATTCTGCAATTCTTTGGCGATCATAAGATTCCAAACAGCAACAACTGAACCATATTACGTCTCATGAATTTTTGTTTGCAGTTCCAACTTCCAACCACGATTTCCATCTAACGCAGTCCTAGTGAATAGATAAACCAAACAAGACCACGATTTCTGCCAAATGAAACTACTACCACAGATAACTATATGTTGATGAGCACTTTTTAGCTACACATGGGAGCTCACATAGACATACATTATGAGTGAGATAAAACAGGGCACAATGCCATCCATCTCACTAGTCAGTACACTAGTACAGTAGTCATTAACCAGATAAAAACATACAGGCACTAGTAGATATATAACAATAACTAAACACAAACATGGACAAATTCAAAAAACTAAAAAAACAAGAATGCAAGGGACGATGATGCTAGTTCAAGGTGGCAACGGGGACGGGGATAACCGGGGATGACTCCACCATCCCCGCCCCGATCCCCGCCAATCCCCATACCCGTGATCCCCGTGAAGCTTCACGGGGACAAAACGGCCCCCATCCCCGCTAATATCGGGTACCCGATACCCTCAGGTATCCATGGGGATTTCAAAAGCTGACTAGGATAGGTGAGATTGGAGAAGACATGGTTGTTGGGAGAGGTGGAGAAAAATAATTATGTGAAATATCTACGTATTAATCTATATATTCTGCATTTGTAGTACGAATGGCATAGTTTTCGGGTATCCATGGAGTCCCCATGGGGGAATTCTATACCCATCCCCGCCACGCGAGACTAACGGGTACCCACCAGACAATACCCATGGGGCTAATTTGTCCCTCATCCCCGCTCCATGACGGGTAAATCCCCGCGGTTACCCGTCCCCACGGGGAATATTGCCATCTTGAATGCTAGTATGGAAGTAATTGTCAAATTAAAACCCGGTAATCTCCCTACCGATGTGAAGATGGCACAGAACTAACTGGTCCAAGTAGCAAGCAATGATAGTGCATACATAACAGGAGATAGATATGGCCTACACATCTTTTGGAGATTATTTATGCTACATACAGTATATATATTTTAACATATTATTCATTTCATCATGGTTGACTTCCTTTTCTTTTCCATCTTTCACATTGAATAAAAAGGACAGACACAGTGCTAGAAGCTCCCACACCAGGTGGGGTTTGGGGAAGGATTATGCGAGGCAAGGAATTTAACAACTCCAGCTGTTACCAGATTGTGTGCTCACTTAAGCACAAACAGAGCGTAGATTCTATATTGTATTGTAAGACGATTCAACAGAAGCTGACTGACTCTCCAAATTCATAACTGATAACAAGTTAGGAACTACTCCCTCCGTCCCATAATGTAAGACGTTTTTTGACACACGAGTCTTACATTATAGGACGGAGGGAGTATATTGCATGTCTCCTCTGCTCTATTTCTGTACACACGAGTCCAAGATAGATATCTTCACTTGCCCTCATTTCAAATTTCAAGAAGGCCCTATGCACTAAGCCTTGCGCCTCGTACTCCCTCTATAAAGAAATATAAGAGCGGAGGCCCAAGCTAGGCCGCCTTTTAGAAAACTTCACCTTTCAGGAAAATATTAAACAATATCATCTACTCCCTCCGTAAAGAAATATAAGAGTGATCTAAACGCTCTTATATTTCTACATGTCTCACTTGCCCTTTGCATTTATACTATGGACCCAGTATACTATTTCCATTATACTAGCCCAGGGCCAAACTAGGCCGCCGTACAAAACACTTCACCTTTCAGGAAAATATTAGACAAAATCATCTACATTACTCTTGCCCTTTGGCTTATCACTACAGACCTAGTAAATTATTTCCATTATGCTATCCAAGGCCCAAACTAGGCTCCTTTTAGAACACTCTTTCAGGAAACTGTTATACAAAAATCATCTACGTTATTCAGCTGTCATTTGGCTTATTACGACAGACCTAGCAAACTACTCCCTCCGTAAAGAAATATAAGAGCGTTTAGTGCGTTTAGTGATATAAACGCTCTTATATTTCTTTACGGAGGGAGTATTTAACATTATCCTAGCCAAGACCCAAACTAGGCGGCCTTTTTGAACAGACTGTATTTCAGGAAAATATTAGACAGAAATCATCTGCATTACACACTTGTCATTTGGCTTATTACTACGGAAGGACGGACCTAGTACACTATTCTTACACTTGTATGGTCGCATCTATAACTGATTTATGAGAAATATCTTACCACACATCGCAAAACAAGAAAGATTCTCTGAAACTGCACAGATACACTAAATAGAAAATGGATCTTGACAGCAGCATTATCACGCAATCACAATTTCAGGAAAAAGGAACACACAACAGTTTACTATCATTTGAAATAGATAATCCTCTGATCACCGACTGAAATTTGAGTGCGACCCAACATCCTAAGGTAACATAACTTAAATTGTACACTACTAGAGTCATGAGCAACAGCTTAGTAGTATCCTCAGATCTGATGGCGGATCTGGCATAATGAAGTAGGGAGATGATTTCTAGGCCTCACCATAGGTATCCGGGTATCTTGATGCGGAGGAAGAGCATGGCCATGGCGTAGGCGATGACGATGGCGGCGACGCCGGCGCCGCCGAAGGAGACGCGCAGGCTGCGGGGCCTGGTGCGGTCGACCGCCAGATCGAGGAGGATGACCCCGACGCCCCCGAGGAGGAACATGAAGCCGGAGGAGAGGCCCTCGATGATGTACTGGCCGTTGACGCGGCCTGGGAGGAAGACGACGGGGCGGACGGCGCCGGTGGCCGGGTCCTGCGAGCTGCCGATGCCCGGGGGCTCGACGATGACGTCGTAGACGAGGCCGGAGACGACGGCGAAGTAGGTGAACAGGATGAGGGAGAAGACGACCATCGGGGACGGGAGCGCCAGGTTGGACGGCAGCTTCAGGCGGGTGCGCGGCGGCTGGAGGAAGGCGAAGGGGACCACGCGGAGCGCGTGGAAGAAGGGGTCCATGGAGTCGAGCCCGGATCCGTGGCTCTGGGCGGCCGCGGCCGCCGCCGCCGCTGCCGCCGAGGCGCTCCCGCCGGCGTGCTCCGATCTGGGAGCCATGGAGACTTGGGGGATTTGGGTCTGGTGTGTGTGGGCCGTG
>NC_041386.1:656283165-656286022 GCF_002162155.2 Triticum dicoccoides | reverse complement strand
TTAAAAAACTAGTTTTTTTTTAGCACCACGCACTAGTGAGTATGTCGACTAACAGTTTGAAAAAACAGAGTATTGACTAACAAATTGAGAAAGGGCACCGATAGGCGCCGGTGCGCCGGCCGAATCGTTCAGCCGGTCCAGCCCCAGCCGTTGGATGTGAGCCGCGCAGCCTTTGGATCTGGTTAAAAAAAACGCCCCAACAGCTTCTTCCTCGCGTGGTCAGGCCAGATCCGCATCTCTCGCTCGGGGGAGCACGGCGCGGCGCCTCCTGCCCCCTTCTGCGGCCATCCTCGTCGCCGAGCCCCACCCCTCGTCGGCCTTCCTCATCGCCGGTCCCCCGCCCTCGCCGGCCGTCCTCGTCGCCAGTCCCCACCATCCCCGGCCGTCCTCGTCGTCGCCTCGACCCATGCAACAACTCTACCTGCGACTGCAGCTCTCGACTGCGATGGTTGTAGCTCCGCCACCGCCCTCGCCGTGGATGCTGGCTGCAGGGGATTGCATCGACGACGGCCGCCAGTTAATCAGCGCAGTTTGAACGGATGTAGCAAAAAACTTCACCGGTAGTAGCAAAAAACAACTGCGGTTGCAGCAAAAACACACCGTCGTCATCGTCGCAGGGGCGCAACGGTTGTAGCAAAAAACTTCGATGATAGTAACAAAAACCTATTATGGTTGCAGCAAATCGCCATTGCCGCCGTCACGAGGTCGCAGCTCCGGCTTGATCGGTGTAGCACAAAACTTCGTCGGTAGTAGCAAAAATTAACTACGGTTGCAGCTTTTCCTTGTTATGCCGTGTCGTCCGCCGTCACCGATGTAGCAAAAAAGGTCGCTAGTAGTAGCAAAAACCAATAACGGTTGTAGCAAAAATCTCGTCGCCCGTCGTCTCGCCGTGACTGTTTGTAGCAAAAACCGATGCAGGTTGTAGCACCGAGGCTCGTCGGTTGTAGCAAAAAATGACCATGGTTGTAACCTCGATCCAGCAAACTTGTGCCGCGGGTGTAGTCCGGCGTGGCCGGTTGCAGCTCCGGCGTGGCCGGGTCTGACGAGGTAGGCAGAGCTCCGGTGGCGCGGAACCAAGCGGATCTGGCCGAGGACAGCCGGATCGGCTGATTCCCATGGCGGCAGCGGCCTGGGAGGCCTCCGGGCGACGACGATTGACCAAGGCAGCGGGGCCTGAGAAGGAGCAGAGAAAGAGAGAGAGACGAGCGACGAGCGACGGGGAGAAGAGAAAAAGGTGGAAGAAGACCCACGTGGGCAGGGGCCCATCCTACGTGCCGTTAGCCGAGTGGCTGGGAGGAGGCGCGCGTGGATTGGACCGGCGCAACGGTTCGGCCGGTGCCCCGGCCACAAACAGTTCCCATTGAGAAAAGCAATTCTATCGTGGATGGATGCACCGTCCGTGTTTGCTTTGAGATTCGTTATGTACTTTCATTTTTACTGTTTTCCAGAATTTATCTTGTTTTAAAGTGTATTATTAGGATTTTTATTCCCGTTCAAGGTGTATCTTAATGTTTCATTGTGTATTGGTAAACCCTATCCAAAACAAGTGCGTTCTTTTTTACGCCACATCCACTGTGAGACCCTTAATCATCATCGTACTTCGGCAGCAGCTATACAGGGTGATGGTGGATGTGCGTGATGCCGGACTAAGACATTGGTACGTATCTTAAATTAGCTTCGCCCCCACATAAACACTTATTACATAGATAAGATATCCGTACTTCATTATTACTCCCTCCGTAAAGAGATACAAGCACACTTGAAGATTTTCACCGTCACAACACTTCCGCTCGCAAACAGAGATAACTTGAAGGCATTTTACAATAAACCTCTACAAGGGGCAAACAAGTATTTCCTTAGCTCTTCGTGGGATCAATACTCTTACTTCGAAAGCAGCTACAACTAGCAATGTGCACTTGAAGTACATCACATTCACGCCACTTTCACTAGTTGGCTGGAGAAAGTCATTGTTCGTCTTGAGAAAGTCGTTGGCTGGAGAAAGAGGGAATATGAGAGGCAGCCTTACACATTCCTGAACTTGCTAGGTATACTCATCCCCTAGGATGGTTCAAGTTTCGAGGGCATCTAACGGGGGGCGGCTTCCCTTTCCAGGAGGCACGATATTTTGCCACCACACAAATTCTTGAAGGCAGTTGTATCTGGGAGAGAGGGTATGGGTTTGCATCTATTTCCGCTTGCTGGGAGGCATGATATCCCCTAGGTCAAACTTTTCCACAGGCATGACTGTTTGTCTCCTTATTTAAGGTTGAAGCCTAGGAGGAGTTCAGGATTTCAGGAGCCGATGCGCCCATATCCTTTTGAGGGTTAAGTGTGACATGTTCTAGAGGAGAAGGACTAGACAGTTTTCCCACATACTCTTCCTCAAATAAAGTACATATGAGCCATGCTTCAAAATTGAGTATTGGCATGGGGCTTGTCGGTGAGTAAGTATACCCAATCAGAATGACTCAATACACCTTGCACAGGTGTCTGGGCTCCCGAGTCCTGCGCCGGAGTAGGCACTCATGAGGTATATAGACAAATACGGAATTTCAAGGGTCAACGGTTATGCGAGATACATTTCCCTTAGATACACAATTTCTATGATGGTATCAGATCCTCCTCCTACTCCTCCTCCTCCTCCTCCTCCTCCTCCTCCTCTTCTTCTTCTTCTTCTTCTTCTTCTTCTTCTTCTTCTTCTTCTTTTTCTTCTTCATCTTCTTCTTCTTCTTCTTCTTCTTCTTCTTCTTCTTCTTCTTCTTCTTCTTCTTCTTCTTCTTCTTCTTCTTCTTCTTCTTCTTCTTCTTCTTCTTCTTCTTCCTCTTCTTCTTCTTCCTCTTCTTCTTCTTCTTCTTCT
>NC_041386.1:656270948-656282165 GCF_002162155.2 Triticum dicoccoides | reverse complement strand
GTCTCATATCATAATATCCTTCATTCATGTGGCTCATAGGATCTTTGGTCTAGTTGGTTCAATTGATATCCTTTGATTGCTTGCTTCAATTGGTATCTTTTGATTGCTTGATTGCTTGTTTCTATCTTTGTTATGTCTTTGTGGCATATCTTTCTTTTGCAATCTTTGGGCCTCAATATAGTTTGTGTTCCTCCAAGTATTAACCGTTGGATATGTGTATTGCATTCCACTCTCTTGTTGAGAAATACACAATTTATGGAGGACCACAATTTATATTGGCCTTCTTAGCTTTTCGCCCATTTTGGCAATCGATGCCAATGGGGGAGAAGTTTCAGAGAGTTTTGTGGAGAAGTTTAGAGAGCTATCTCCTCTTGCTTTGGTTTTGTTCCTTAGCTTTTGCATCTCATTCATTGCACTATTATTGCATTGCATGGTGATGCATAATTCCTTATATAAACTCCCTTGAAAGTGATTGTCATCAATTACCAAAATGGGGGAGATTGAAAGAACATGCAGTGCCCCCATGTTTGGTTTTGGCAATTGATGACAATCTCTATGGACTAATGGTTGCCTTGAGTTATATTTGAAGGGTTTGTCCATAGGCTTTTCTTGGAGTCCATTTGTTGGTTTCAAGGAGAGTTTGTGATGACCAAGTTGCCATTAAGGAATTATCCAAAGATTGGTCTTATGAGTGTTGAGCTTATTGCAAGCATGTCTTGAAGAAGAAGATTGTGTGATCATTCATGTTTACCTTCAAGACATCATCCAAATGAAGAGAGTTGGAAAGATTCAAGGTTGATCAAGACTAAGTCAAAGAATGAATCAAGTTGATCAACACACAAAGCATAGAAGATGTACCGAGAGGGATCAAGCGATCCCATGGTATGGTAAGCATGGTCAATTACGCTTTGTGTACTAACCCATGGTCTTCGTGCGAGTTCTTTGTGGGGTTAGGTTGCGATGTGCAAGCTCAAGTAGAATCATCACGAAGAGATCATATGCTTGAAGCTTGCCGTCCATTGTGGCGACAATGGACTTGTGAAGATGTGCAGAAGAGTGGCTCACCCATAGTGGAGTATGGGGGAGCAATCAACTAGTCTTCTTCGAGCTAATGCAATCAAGAAAGGTGGTCCAACTTGAGGGAGTCAAGAGCGTCATAATCTAGCTCAAGTGGACCATGTGCAAGGCAAAGGTTTGCCCTTGATAGGTTTTCTATTTTACCGGTCTCACGGTAGTTGTGGGAGACCGGGTTATAGGATTGATTGCCGTATTATCAAGGGGGGCTCGCGATGAGTTGCTTGATCGTATCGTTCGTAGAGAGCTCAAACCATTGCATCCTTGCATCATCTTTTTGGTTCTTGTTTGGTTCTTCTCCTTATGAGATTTGGAGCTTATGGTCATCTTGATGACAAGCTTGAGTTCATCGAAAACGGAGTTCGCATGCGTCTTCTATGATGTTTTCGGTGTTGGAGGTTTTACCGGTCTTATCCAAGGAAGGGTTCTCACCATTTTATTATGGGCCTTTTCTCATTTGCTTCTTATTGATATTTCTATCAAGATTGTGTTAGCCCTTGTTGCTAGCTTTCCAACAAACTTGGTTTCATCGAATTCGGAGCTCGTATGCGAAAGTTGTGGCTGTTTTGATATTGCCTGTTTTACATAGAGAGGTTGTACCGCCCCGTAGAGAGGTTGTACCGGTTGACCGGTACAACTGGTGTTTGGAGCGGTTGTACCGCTCTAGAATTGGTCCGGAGGTTGTACCGGCCATGTACCGCTCTACCACCGGACTAGTTTCTGTTTTGGAGCGGTTCTTGGGCGGTTGTTGACCGGTTTAACCGGTTTAACCGGTACTACCGGTTCCCCAGGCTGTTGTACCACTTAGAGCTTTTCCCAGGTTGATTTTTCCTCTGCTTTGGCCAGTTGTACCGGTTCGTGCACCGGTTGTACCGGTCCTACAGGTTTCTGCACATAACGGGCAGATTCGTGGGGACCTATTTAAGGGGGTCTTCTTCCCCAATGGTTCCCCATCTCTTGAGCTCGTTTTGCCCCCATTGTTGACCTTCTTTGAGCTTGCTAACTCTCAATCCCTCCATGGATTCTTGCTAGTTTTTGAGGGAAAAGAGAGAGGAGATCTAGATCCACATTTCCACCAATCACTTTCTCCTCTATGTGAGGCGAACCCCTTGGATCTAGTTCTTGGAGTTCTTGGTGTTCTCCTTCTTGTTCTTCCTCTCATTTTCCTCCCTAGCATTAGTTGCTTCGGTGGGATTTGAGAGAGAAGGACTTGGGCACTCCGTGTGCTTTTGCCATTGCATTTGGTGCATCGGTTTGAGTTCTCCACGGTGATACGTGGATGTTACAAGTTGAGAAGCTTATTACTCTTGGGTGCTTGGTGCCCTTGAGCTTGTTCCTCTTGGGTGCTTGGGCGCCCTAGACGGTTGGTGGTGTTCGGAGCTCAATCATTGTGGTGTAAAGCTCCGGGCAAGCGTCGGGGTCTCTAATTAGGTTGTGGAGATCGCCTCGAGCAATTTGACGGGTACCGGTGACCGCCCCCAAGGGTTGCCAAAGTGTACGGGTTCGGTGACCGCCCCCAAAGGTTGCCATTTGTACGGGTTCGGTGACCACCCTCAAGGGTCCCTTAGTGGAATCACGACATCTTGCATTGTGCGAGGGCGTGAGGAGATTACGGTGGCCCTAGTGACTTCTTGGGGAGTATTGTGCCTCCACACCGCTCCAAACGGAGATTAGCATCCGCAAGGGTGTGAACTTCGGGATACATCATCGTCTCCGCGTGCCTCGGTTATCTCTTACCCGAGCCCTTTACTTATGCACTTTACTTTGTGATAGTCATATTGTTCTTGTCATATATCTTGCTATCACATAGTTGCTTATCTTGCTTAGCATAAGTTGTTGGTGCACATAGGTGAGCCTAGTTGTTGTAGGTTTTGTGCTTGACAAATTAACCGTTAGGTTTATTCCGCATTTGTTCAAGCCTAAACCGTAAATATTTTAAAACGCCTATTCACCCCCCTCTAGGCGACATCCATGATCTTTCAATTGGTATCAGAGCCTCGTCTCTTTTATTAGGCTTTACCGCCTAGAGAGTAAAGATGTCGACTAGGGGATTAGGATTCTCTGACACTCTTAGTTTCGATGGCACAAATTTTGATGTTTGGGTAATTCGCATGCTTAATCTCTTTAGGGTCATGGACCCAAATTTAGAGCGAATTGTAGATATGGGTTTTTCTCCTCCAAAGGATCCCCAAAGATTATCTTTAGAGGATGAGAAAAACTCTTATCTCAATGCTCAAGCTTCTAATGTGCTTTTCGATGCTTTGAGCAATGTAGTTATATTTCAACTCACGCCGTTCCGAGATGCTCATGAGTTGTGGACGAAGCTTCAAGATAAATATGGTGTGTCCAAGATTTGTGGGGATGATTGTTCTCCCTCCACCTCCGGTCGTATAGTCTTCTCAACTTCTTCTACTTCACCTACATGTGGTTTGCCACAAGGTAATGACATGGTGAGTAGTGTTGGTCATTGCAATGATGATAGTATGCTTATTGTGGATGATCCTTCACCACTATATTATTGCAATGCTCCTTCTTTGGGCTTTAACACTTCGAGCACTCCAAATGTTTCACATGCTTGTGTTGATAGTCCTTGCATATCATGTAGAAATTGCTTGACTAAATCTCATGATGATATGCTTGCTATGTCTTGTTGCCATGATAAAAATGCATCTATTTCCTCGAATTGTTGTGCTAACAATGTAGTGGAAACCGAACACCCCATGGAACAAGATGTGGTGTTTAATGGTGCCTCAAGGGATCCTACATCATCATCTATTGCTTTTTGCCTTATGGCTAAGGCGTCAAAGGTATCTCCTACTTTGTACCCCAATATGTCTCTTGATGATGATGTTGATGCTAATGATGATGAGGATAATGATGAAGAGAATGATAATGTTGCCTCCTTAAAAACTAAGGGGGGAAATGATTTTTAAAGCTCTTCATAAAAATAAAATTGCTCGTTCCAACTTCATGGAAGTAATGTCCATTGCCATTGATGGCAAGAAATACATTGAGGAGTTGGAATCTCATCTAGAGGAGCATGAGGCCACCATTGATAAAATGGAAGGTCATGGGCGTGATTACGCTAATGAGATTGCGGACCTCTCTCAAGCTCTTGAACTTGAACAAACCACCAAGGAATCTCTTGAGGAGACTTTTGCTCTAGAATTGTCTAAAGTGAAGGAATCTACTGATAGAGCTCTTAAGGTGGCCAATGTTTTTGAAACTAAAAATGCTAAGCTTGAAGTTTCTCATGCTAGACTCCTTGAGGATTTTGAGCACCTCGAAAATGGCTCAAGGGTCATCAAGGGTGAGCTCATCAAACTCACCGAGTCTCATGCTCAACTTGAAGCTTCTTATTTAAAAGAGCTTGCCAAGTTGCCTTCTCCTCTTGTTGTTAATGATGATGCTTGTGCTACTAATTCTATTACTTGTGAAGCATCCATTTTGAAGGAGAATGTTGAGCTACGGGCTCAACTTGAGGTGCTATCTTGCAATTATGGGAAATTGGAAGAAAGTCATGAAAAGCTCTCAAGCTCTCATGATGATCTTCTAGTATCCCATAGTGTGCTAAAGATAGCTCATGAGGCCATGATTGCTAAGGTAACATCTAGTGAGCCTCATGTGGATACTAGCACTATTCTAGTCAAAATAGTATATTGCCATGTGCTAGTCCTTGTAATTCATCTACTCACAATGTTGGTACATCTTGTGATGAATTGCTTTCCTTGCCTTGTTGCTCTAATGATGAAGCTTATACTTCCTCTAGTACTTGTGTTGAGACTAACCGTGTAGAGGAAATCAAAGAGCTCAAGGCCCAAGTCACTTATTTGAAGAAAGACTTGGAAAAGTGTCATGAAGGGAAGGCCACACTCAACAATATCTTGAGTGTGCAAAAATCCCCCAATGACAAAGGTGGACTTGGATTCAACTCCAACAAGAAGAAGAAGTCCAAGTTGAACAAGAAGAAGGGCCAAGAACAAGTCAAGAATTCGGCCAAGATTGTTTGCTTCAAGTGCAAAGTTGAAGGGCATCATGTTAGATCTTGCCCATTAAAGAAGAAGGCCATTAGTGTCAAGCAACAAGGGAAGAGGGCACAAGTTTAATCTCATGCTCAACATCAAGTTGAAGAAAGGCCTCTTCCCAAGAAGACTCAAGTTAATGCTTCTCAAATTGAGAAATCAAGTGAGAAGAAAGTGAAGAGTAGACATTGCTACTTATGTCGTGAGAAAGGTCACGTCGCTTCTTCATGCACTAGTGGTAACTTATCCAACCCAATTATTATTGATGATATCTATTCTCTTGGTAAGGATAAGGTTGGCAATGTGTTTGCCAAGTTTGTTGGTACTCAAAGTGGTGTCAAGCAAAGAACCATTTGGGTAGCCAAACCTATTGTGACTAACCTCTTAGGACCCAACTTGGTTGGGGACCAACAAGATCAAACTTGATCAATAGGTGTTGTTGGAGGGCATTGGAGACTTGGCTACATTATGAAGAATTAAGGGGACTTCATCATTCTCTTTGTCTCAAGCCAAGTCAATTGGATTATCAAGTTTCTATCTTATATCCAATGTGCCTCCTTGCGGTAACTTGTACTTAAATTGTTTACCTTGAAAGTTACTTGCCCCCTTGCATGTGTTTGTATATGTTGCGCTTCCAACTTGCTTATCTTGAGCAATCAAGTATGTGTGTGTTGGTTTGCACATCATGTACGTGTGCATCGTGCATTGAGCCTTTTTGCTTCCTGTTTGTATCCTAGTTGGCTCGTGTGAGAGATCAATGGAACATCCAATTTTGGGGGAGTGATGTGCTTTGTGCACCTCACAATCCTATAAATGTGTGTACATGAGGAATACCATCTAGTATTGATATTACAAGATTATCTAGTCGCTAGGTGGTATATCTCTCATGAGAAATTCAAATTCTAAAAATTCCATTGATTATCTCGTGTTGGATCCTCTTATTGCCTCTTGTTTAGTTCTTATTGGTATCACATTATGGGGGAGTAATATGCTAAGTGCATATTACAAGCCTAGAAAATGTGTACATTTGAGATATTGTCACCTAGAATTGATATTGTAAATTATCTTGTTCCTAGGTGGCATGTTAGCTCTATAAGTTGCAATTTGCTTGTGTGTGGTGTGAAGATGATGTTGGATATCCTTGCTATCTACCACTGGGAATTCTTTCCATCTACTTCGTGTCTTTTGACAATTGGTAGTCACTTATGTGTGGTAGAATTTAATTGATCATGTTTACATTGGTTTTTGTTTATTTGCCTTTTTCTCTTGCCAAGGTTTGTGTTAACTCCCGTTGTCTTCCATACCACTTGTGGATCTTGTTTATTTCTTGTTCTTGTCTAGTGTTTTCTAGATATAGTGAAAGCAGTGATCCCACCTTGTGCATTTTGTATTCAAATACAAATCCTATATAATGCACAACTCGTGGGGGAGCTATTCTATTTTCTTCACTCTTCTTGTGATCCTTATCAAGTGTGTTTTGGTGGAAGACAAGCCATTTCTTTTTGGTACTTTGTGCCATCATGAAACTTTGTTGAGAGGTTGGTATGTTTGGAACCATCCTCTCTTTGGGAGTTTGACATCTTTAGTTTAGTGGTATAAATGGGTATCTCATTCCTTGATGTATCTTTAATGATATCTTCCAAGTGATGATTTCTCCATTTGGTATCCTTTTCACTTGGCATTTTTTTTGTCTTTTGGTTTCGGGTTTTGAAAGTCTTGAGCATGCATGTTTACTTCATGTATTTCATTTGGCATGCTTTCTTTCTTTGACTCAATATATAGGGGAAACTCCACCTAGTCTCAATTTGGATGAGATGTGCATGAAATTCATTTTCATATCTATATGCACATATTTATGTGGAGTTTGTCCTATGTATTGGTGTTTCTAACTATTTGGTCCCGATGAGTTTGGGTACCGTTTAGTTTATGTTGTTCTTCTAGGAACATTTGGAGATGCATTGGATGCTCGGCTCACTCACAAGGAAGGTGTTGTCACCATGTGCATATTGGAGTCAAGCTAGGATGATCAATGAACTACTATCTACCTTCAATTGGTATCTACTACATCCTTCCAATGATATCTCGGTAACAAGTATCTATTCATGCTTTCTCCTCTTGCATTCAACCTTGTGTAGGTTGCATCTTGGCATGATTTTAATTTCATATCTTGTGATACTTGTTTCCTTTCTCAAAGCATCCCAACGATGATCTCTTGTTGCTAGTTGTGATGCCCTTGTTGGATGTGTGTTTGGACTTCATTTATATACAATAAGACCATATCTAGCCAAGTGTTATGCTTTCAAGCAAATATCTTATTGGTATATTTATGACTTCCTTGTGGATATCTTGTTCCTTCGTGTTGTAACTATTTCGGGTGTACATTCTTCTTTGTAGATATATATATCATCATGATTTCGTCTACATAGAACCTTATACACTTGAGAGAAATTACATCTCTAGTTGATATCCTTTCTTTCACGTCCACCTTGTCTTTCTTATGTTATTTCTTTGGTGGCTCCGTGAAAGCTTTTGCCTTGAGTGTGTGTCCTCTATCGTTGCATCTTGATGCACTCTTGTGTGGTGAAGATTATTTTCCTCATGCTTATCGTTACGAGGCTTTTGCCATCTTAATTGGCATCCCTCGTCTTGATGAGGCTTTCATCTTCTATCTTCACCACGGGTTGTCACAAGCATAAGTTCTTTATATGCTTATTAGTAAGCTTGTGAACCCATTTGCTAGTTGTGTGTGGGAATGACAGGCCTTGCACCGTGTGCCTCATTCTTTCAAGACTATGTTGATGCTTAATGCTCATCCTAATTTTAGTCTTCTCAAGTGCTTCGCCATGACTCACACACATCATTTTGGTTGAGCCCATTCTTAAGTTGCCTCTTTTACTTGTTGCTCAACCATGTGTTTGTTGCAAGTACTAGGCTTTGTTTCCTATATGCTCACTTGCACTTGTTGTAAGTTTCTATTGATTTTGGAGGAGCTATGATCCTATTTTGTGCACTTTGTATCCAATTACAAAACATTCTTTTTATGCACAAATCATGGGGAGCTTCTCTAGTTTCTTTAGAACACTCCTCGTCTCATATCATAATATCCTTCATTCATGTGGCTCATAGGATCTTTGGTCTAGTTGGTTCAATTGATATCCTTTGATTGCTTGCTTCAATTGGTATCTTTTGATTGCTTGATTGCTTGTTTCTATCTTTGTTATGTCTTTGTGGCATATCTTTCTTTTGCAATCTTTGGGCCTCAATATAGTTTGTGTTCCTCCAAGTATTAACCGTTGGATATGTGTATTGCATTCCACTCTCTTGTTGAGAAATACACAATTTATGGAGGACCACAATTTATATTGGCCTTCTTAGCTTTTCGCCCATTTTGGCAATCGATGCCAATGGGGGAGAAGTTTCAGAGAGTTTTGTGGAGAAGTTTAGAGAGCTATCTCCTCTTGCTTTGGTTTTGTTCCTTAGCTTTTGCATCTCATTCATTGCACTATTATTGCATTTCATGGTGATGCATAATTCCTTATATAAACTCCCTTGAAAGTGATTGTCATCAATTACCAAAATGGGGGAGATTGAAAGAACATGCAGTGCCCCCATGTTTGGTTTTGGCAATTGATGACAATCTCTATGGACTAATGGTTCCTTTAGTTATATTTGAAGGGTTTGTCCATAGGCTTTTCTTGGAGTCCATTTGTTGGTTTCAAGGAGAGTTTGTGATGACCAAGTTGCCATTAAGGAATTATCCAAAGATTGGTCTTATGAGTGTTGAGCTTATTGCAAGCATGTCTTGAAGAAGAAGATTGTGTGATCATCCATGTTTACCTTCAAGACATCATCCAAATGAAGAGAGTTGGAAAGATTCAAGGTTGATCAAGACTAAGTCAAAGAATGAATCAAGTTGATCAAGACACAAAGCATAGAAGATGTACCGAGAGGGATCAAGCGATCCCATGGTATGGTAAGCATGGTCAATTACGCTTTGTGTACTAACCCATGGTCTTCGTGCGAGTTCTTTGTGGGGTTAGGTTGCGATGTGCAAGCTCAAGTAGAATCATCACGAAGAGATCATATGCTTGAAGCTTGCCGTCCATTGTGGCGACAATGGACTTGTGAAGATGTGCAGAAGAGTGGCTCACCCATAGTGGAGTATGGGGGAGCAATCAACTAGTCTTCTTCGAGCTAATGCAATCAAGAAAGGTGGTCCAACTTGAGGGAGTCAAGATCTTCATAATCTAGCTCAAGTGGACCATGTGCAAGTCAAAGGTTTGCCCTTGATAGGTTTTCTATTTTACCGGTCTCACAGTAGTTGTGGGAGACCGGGTTATAGGATTGGTTGCCGTACTATCAAGGGGGGCTCTCGATGAGTTGCTTGATCGTATTGTTCGTAGAGAGCTCAAACCATTGCATCCTTGCATCATCTTTTTGGTTCTTGTTTGGTTCTTCTCCTTATGAGATTTGGAGCTTATGGTCATCTTGATGACAAGCTTGAGTTCATCGAAAACGGAGTTCGCATGCGTCTTCTATGATGTTTTCGGTGTTGGAGGTTTTACCGGTCTTATCCAAGGAAGGGTTCTCACCATTTTATTATGGGCCTTTTCTCATTTGCTTCTTATTGATATTTATATCAAGATTGTGTTAGCCCTTGTTGCTAGCTTTCCAACAAACTTGGTTTCATCGAATTCGGAGCTCGTATGCGAAAGTTGTGGCTGTTTTGATATTGCCTGTTTTACATAGAGAGGTTGTACCGCCCCGTAGAGAGGTTGTACCGGTTGACCGGTACAACCGGTGTTTGGAGCGGTTGTACCGCTCCAGAATTGGTCCGGAGGTTGTACCGGCCATGTACCGCTCTACCACCGGACTAATTTCTGTTTTGGAGCGGTTCTTGGGCGGTTGTTGACCGGTTTAACCGGTTTAACCGGTACTACCGGTTCCCCAGGCTGTTGTACCGCTTAGAGCTTTTCCCAGGTTGGTTTTTCCTCTGCTTTGGCCGGTTGTACCGGTTCGTGCACCGGTTGTACCGGTCCTACAGGTTTCTGCACATAACGGGCAGATTCGTGGGGACCTATTTAAGGGGGTCTTCTTCCCTAATGGTTCCTCATCTCTTGAGCTCGTTTTTGCCCCCATTGTTGACCTTCTTTGAGCTTGCTAACTCTCAATCCCTCCATGGATTCTTGCTAGTTTTTGAGGAAAAAGAGAGAGGAGATCTAGATCCACATTTCCACCAATCACTTTCTCCTCTATGTGAGGCGAACCCCTTGGATCTAGTTCTTGGAGTTCTTGGTGTTCTCCTTCTTGTTCTTCCTCTCATTTTCCTCCCTAGCATTAGTTGCTTCGGTGGGATTTGAGAGAGAAGGACTTGGGTACTCCGTGTGCTCTTGCCATTGCATTTGGTGCATCGGTTTGAGTTCTCCACGGTGATACGTGGATGTTATAAGTTGAGAAGCTTATTACTCTTGGGTGCTTGGTGCCCTTGAGCTTGTTCCTCTTGGGTGCTTGGGCGCCCTAGACGGTTGGTGGTGTTCGGAGCTCAATCATTGTGGTGTAAAGCTCCGGGCAAGCGTCGGGGTCTCCAATTAGGTTGTGGAGATCGCCCCGAGCAATTTGAAGGGTACCGGTGACCGCCCCCAAGGGTTGCCAAAGTGTACGGGTTCGGTGACCGCCCCCAAGGGTTGCCATTTGTACGGATTCGGTGACCGCCCTCAAGGGTCCCTTAGTGGAATCACGACATCTTGCATTGTGCGAGGGCGTGAGGAGATTGCGGTGGCCCTAGTGGCTTCTTGGGGAGCATTGTGCCTCCACACCGCTCCAAACGGAGATTAGCATCCGCAAGGGTGTGAACTTTGGGATACATCGTCGTCTCCGCGTGCCTCGGTTATCTCTTACCCGAGCCCTTTACTTATGCACTTTACTTTGTGATAGTCATATTGTTCTTGTCATATATCTTGCTATCACATAGTTGCTTATCTTGCTTAGCATAAGTTGTTGGTGCACATAGGTGAGCCTAGTTGTTGTAGGTTTTGTGCTTGACAAATTAACCGTTAGGTTTATTCCGCATTTGTTCAAGCCTAAACCATAAATATTTTAAAACGCCTATTCACCCCCCCCC
>NC_041386.1:656260020-656270558 GCF_002162155.2 Triticum dicoccoides | reverse complement strand
TTCTTCTTATGCCTTTAGTTTGACTAGTGAGATATATGTTGTTTGCCGTAAAAATCCGTGCTCAACCTTTATTCGCGTCAGGAGGGAGTGGCATAATTCCTTAAAAAACGCTATCATAATTATCGATGTGAACCGGTTCTGGATGAATTTGTTCAGAATAGTTAAAACAGTAATACCAGACAAAAGTATTGTGTTTGTGTTAGCAATATAAGTACTACAAGAGTTTCAGTATGTTGACTAAACAACACTGATATATTCTAATTATGCAACCATGCATATGTTTCAGTAGTACTACTATTCAATCAAGAAAAACAATATCTACACGATCCTACTAGAAAACAGAATGACCTCAAGTTTGCCTTGCCGAACACCATAAATAAAGATTCCCTGATTATGTGGTGAGTATACACTGACAATCAGTATTGATCTTGTGATGATTTTGGCGATCATCGTCAGAACAATTGTTCATACACTGAAAAATACTAATTAATATGTGAAATGTACATCGATCCAGAGGAACTACAAATTAATCCTGCTGGAAGGAACTGGTAACTCATCAGTATACACAAGGTTTGCAGTAGGTATCGTCTCACCTCAGTAGACATATCATTCAGTTTCTTACAGATGAAAGAATGAAAGCAATTGACTACAAGAACTGCCACTAATTAGGAAAAAGAACCATGTCTTGTCAGCTGAGCTCCCTCGGTTCGGCTCGCTCACAGGTCATACACCTGCGTTTTGCGGGAAAGTTGAGCCGGCATCAGAAAGTAAGGAAGCAAATAAGGGTATACAATACATACAGGTGATGAGAATAACATGGTGGGATCAAAGAGGTGGATGTCTGTCCAAGTCTAACCATGCAGTCAACTGAGCAGTGCAGCATGTCCTTGCCGATGCCACTACCACACGGACAAGAATTCGGGCGTAGCTCTGAAACTGGGTGCGGCTGTGGCTGCGTCAAGGGCACCTCCACGATCACCTCAGTATAAAACCACCCATAATCTATCTCCTTCCTAGAACTCTGCAGGGATTTAATTTGGAGAAAAATGGCTGATCTGATCACAAACAGAACCAACATTCTCTGCACAATAACTCTGCTGAAAACAAAAACGGCTGGCTCACCTGAACGGTGCTCAAGGAGGCAAGCCAGTTCCCATGGTGAGTTTGCAGGAAGCGTGCGGCAAGACCGCCTTCTGGGGTGTCTATGATTTCGATGCTGTCGTAGTTGTCGTGGTGATGGCACACCTGAGGGCTGAATCCGGCGTGGCAGAGGAGGCACAACTTGCATGTCCCATCCATGTCCCAGACTGACGATCGATCGGTGTCCCATTTGAACGCTCCAGCGTAATCATCCGCTCAAAATTCATAGCCAATCAATCCATGTTTCATTATCTTCATTTGTTATTCATGATACGCAAAATGTTACTTTTGTGGGTTAACTATATCTCTTGATGATTGTTGGTAGACCAGAATCGGGATTCATGATACAGATACGATACGATACGATACTGTACTCCCTCCGTTCCATAACATAAGTCCTTATTATATCCAATTTGCTCACAAATTGGATGTAATAAGGTCTTAGATTATGGGACGGATGGAATATACAAGAAAAATTTACGTAATTGCATCTAGTGACAAAACCAAGGAGGCACTCCTCCACTATATGCCCTTATCAGCATAGCATGCTATCAACAAGTGGAGAATCAGGGGTGCACATATTGATGAAAGCCGTGCAGCATTGTCCAACATCAAGCAACCTAAAGTAAAAAAATAAAAAATTGGAAAGGCCGGTGCACTGAAACGTACAGGGGAAAGTGCCTCAAATGAATGAACTAAGAAAGATTGTCATGTACTCCGTGAAGACTAGTGATGCTACTATTAAGCACCTGGAAGACATAACACTTCATAATAGCACACAACCTAGAGGTGCTGCTACATGAGAAATTGCTTGTAATTTGCCCAAAAACATTGAATCATAGCAATTGTGATATTTGAAAATTACGCCTACACACTGAACAAAATTTAGAGGTAGCAGCTGGAATGTTTGTGTCAGAAATACTATTGTAGCTGCAAGCATTTCTAGCAACCTAAACAAACAAATCAATTCAGATTTAATAAACACAAACCAATGCAGACTATCGTTATGAACAACATAAACTATGTGCTTGTAGTTTCAGATTTTCAATATCACTTGACAGAAAAGATGGCTATGATCATAAGGATAAATGGATATGCATATTAGTGTTTGGTCAACCGGTCTGTCATAGCTGCACAGTGTGCACATGAACCGCAATGCTAATTCATTTATAATAACATCACATGATTTTTCCATTAAAAAGAATGTGTATGAACCAAATGAACAGTTGTTTCGATAGATCTGAAGATGTTTGTTCTCCCCGTTTGAATTCAACATCACAGCTCTTTCGTGGCAACTCCCAGGTTTACAAATCTGTCCCAACACAGAGGAAGATGGTTTTTTCGGTCTAGGAACGAGCAGGCACAGCAACTCGACGGTGCTGTCCCTTGTAGAATCTGGGCAGCCACACTGATATGTCAGCACCAACGAAATGAGTATGGCCAAGAACCTGTGTGTGTGCGCTTTGTTAGTGTGCACAGAAATTTACTTTTTAGCTTGCAGAGCTATACTTGTGCGATACTTTGCTATCTACGTATATGGTTTATTGAGAGCAGCTTGCTTCGCACGCTGAGATAATTCCGACCGATGCCACCTTCACATGAACACTTTTTTTTTATCAAATCACATGAACACTTGCATGAAGTGTATTCTTCCGCGAATGCTGTTCCAACACTCGGAAACATTTGTATGAAGTGCATTGTTTCGCTTACGCTGTTACTGCATCCGAAGGCTCTTGATTCTGCAGAGCTTTGTAATACCCTGAAGAAAGATTCTCTGCCTGACAAGACAATTAGCAACATAATCCTTTTTAGTTTTACTTTTTTATGAGAAAAAATCAGCATAATCCTTTTAATGAGCATGTCATGTTTACAAGGGTCTAATGTGCCTGCACATCTGAAGTTGATTTTATGAGCCCACATGAACAGAACAGCGCCTCTTTGGCTAAAATTGTATCTTTCTCTCTGCCTTCCAAGTCCTTGTGGAACCCGGAAAAGTTAGCCGCAGAAGCTGTGCTTTTGTTGAGAAAAAAACTGAGAACATCCGGGTAAATATAACACACAATTCATTGTATATTAGGAGCATATAAGATATGAAACAAAATTGAGCTACAAAGTCCCAAAATAAATCTATTCTTGTATGCCTTGGAATTGACAGATTTTAATAATTATAGCTAAACATTGTATATATTTGATTTGTTGGACCTAATATATATCTTTTATCAAAAACTATTATTAGTACTCAAAAAGTTTGGAGTAGCATCACACCACAAGACTTATTTTTTAGTGTTATCCTTAGAATTAATATTTGCATTCTCCAAAAATTACGGGGTTACTAAAATTAAACTGGGAAATATGTGACTAATAGAGGACATCATGTTCAATTCAGAAAGGAAGGTGCCACATCTTTCTTACTAAAAGACCATCTTAGCTAAATAGACATGTTCAATTCGAAGCCCCCGATGGCAGGTGGCCAACAATCCCTTGTGGAGCTCCGGGCAATGAAGCTCAGTGATCCGACCCTCTGGCCTCCGTCAATCCATTCTCTGCTGCAATCAGTTTCTCCTACTGCACCGCCATAACCCCTCTAGTGCCAAGGTTTGTAATTTAGCGATACAACAAGCGAATGGATGGTTGATTCTAATTAGATTGTGTTTCATATTCTATCATCTTTTTAAACATGATATAACCGTATCCTGAAAAAATAATGTGTTGATGTCTTTCACAAAATGGTAGATATAATGAGCATTATTCATGACAACATTATGCAAATGTAAAAAAATTCCAAAGAAGACCTTCAGAGACCTAGAACCCCTGGCATCATCCTCAATCTAACAAGTATGCATGCAACCCGACTCATGTTTTGGGAAAAATCCAAGTTGAAGACCAGGGGCCCTTGCGCATGGTAGGCACTGTTGCCATCTCCAATGGCAAAGGCGTCACTGTTCAATCTCTCATGTTGTACACGCCGGAGTCAAGGAATGGGTTCTGAGGAGTCCTCTCCTGGTGGTACCTCGTGTCGCGCTCCGTCACAAAGTAGATGCAATCTTCTCGAGCTCCGATGACACCACACTGGGCGCCAAAAGTGGCTGGAAGAGACTCGGAACAACCTTGACTAACAAAGAGCGCTCGCCCCGTCAGCGTATCGACTTCTCTCCACCATCCACAACCATCACTGGGGAAGAGCGCTTCAAAGACCTCAAACCGGTGAGTCCGCTTCTCTATCCTAATGTCTGCCGGTAATATCAGAGGTAGGAGTATATGGATTATCCGTTTCACCATCAGCAGCTGATCACCGGACACGACGAGGTAGTGCCATGCGTCGAAAGGATTAAACCATGGATGCCCGAAGTCCTCATCATCCCTCGGGGGCCCGAGTTTGCATAGGGTTTTGACAACCGGCAGCGTGCTGGATGGCTGCTGATCGGCGGCGTCCAGGACATGCAGCTCCTCTTTTGTCGTGAGGACGTATGGTTTCCCTTTAAAGAGGGCAATGTCGGCGGTGAAGGTGCCCGAAGGCGGCGCCCACTTCTGCCGCCATGATGGCGGCCCGTGCCCGCGAGTAGAGACGAAGACGTTGTGGAGGCACCTTGACTTGAGAACGGCGATGAGGTCATCGGAAACCACGGCCTTGTGGATGCTATTCAGAACGTGGTTGGCGCGTGAGTTTCTTCGGAACCAGAACGGTGGCTGAGGGAGAGCGACGGGGGTGGTCACGGCGGGGGAAGGGCTCGTCAGAGAGCACCGGCCGTCGCCGTGCACGAGCAGGAGCGTGTCGCCGGTGGAGACTCGCCAGGAGACGTCGTCCGGGACGGGCAAGTGGTGGATCGCGCCGTCGGGGAGGCTGAGGAAGGTGCCGTCGGGGAGAGCTAGCCAGGGGAGCAGCGGTGGCAGCGGATGCTGCAGCCGCGCGCTGGAGCGCCACGCGCGGCAGACCGCAGCGAGGCGGACGCGGTCGGCGTGCGACGGCAGCCGCAGGAGGACGAGGCCGATCAGCTCCGAGTGGAGATCCGTCCATGGGCTGCGGCGGCGTGAAGAGACAGACGCGGCCATGGTGCGTGCTCCCGGTTGCACTTGTTGATGGTTCGATCTGATTCGTTTCTTTTCCATGTCAGGTCGTTTGTCTTGTGGCTTTTGAAAAGGTTATTTTTCAGAGAGAAACTGCACACATGACACATTATATTAGCCAATATATCCTCCAAAAAAGACAATAAATATAGTACAAATACAAGTTAAAAGAAAACAAAGTGCAGTGAATCAACCTATGGTTGCAGATAACGGTATCCCTAGCTCACTAGGATTCAAGTCATCGACAATTATTGATGGTTTGGTCTGATCCGATTCTTTTCCATGTCAGGTCGTTTTTCTTGTGGCTTTTGAAAATGTTTTTTTTTCAGAGAGAAACTGCGCACAGTTTACTAGCCAATAAACACAGTACACGAATACACAAATGTAGAAACTTTCCGATAGACCAGGACATGACAAGTGTCAAGAAAACTAAAGAAACAGTAGAAAATGAAATTACAGAAGAGTCTCTCAAATCCCTGCAAACAATTGAATGTGAAACCATCGCCGACCACCAATGCTACTGTGACGCTCACTGGGAGAAGAGACGGAACTCCAACAAAACCAAAATTGAGATGAGTGCCACAACTTTGAAGGCGCTGCGAGACGAAGATTGAATATGCGGAATAGACACATGATGATGATGTGGCATGTCGGCCAAGGACGTCCGATGCCAACCTCAATTTGGATTGGGCTTATCCTGGCATAGTTGCCAGGGAAGAATGCCAGATACACCAGTTTCGTTTCACTTGTCGACGTCGCCACCCCCCACCCTTGCTCCAACGCCAACTTTTTCGACATCGCCATGAAAGGTGACAACCACAAAAGATATATGGAACAATAAAAGTTCGCCGTACTGAGCAAATGGCGAGTAGATGAGGTCATAGCTCAGCGGGCCCACCTAGGAGTAGGAGAACGTCGTCACCAAACTAGCACAACGTCAACCTCACCAAAACCACATTATTCAATGTAGCGCCAACGTCACCAAACTAGAAGATGAGACATCCTACACCTATGGACCAGCTAGGAGAGATATGAGAGCCCACCCCGCCTCCAGTAGTCGTAGCTACAGATTTGGGGACGGGGGACACCACCTCGCCGACATCCAACAAAGGGAATGTGAAACTCTCGCCTCTATGTCCCCAAGGGGAAGAGATTGAGCGGTTAGTGCATACGTCGTTTAGGAAAAGGAATCGATTTTGAATCAAGATCAACATGTGGGAGTATGGATCAGTGCCACCTTGAGATTGACGGTGTCATCCTCTACATACGTGACAGATACTACAAGCAAGTCGAAATGGAACATTGTTGTGAGGAGAACTTGGATAATGCGATTCCCAATTTTACAAACATAGAGCATCTAGTTGAACCGTCAAAATTTAACTCCTCAAACTTCTCTTCAAATATGAGGTTAAAAAAGTATGGAGATAACCAAACCCTCAAATTTAACACCTCAAAATCTAAATTTTGCACAAACATCTCATTTAAAACTCAAATTCAGAACTAGATTAAGACCACATAGTGCATAATTATACATAGTAGTTCATAAAAAACATCATAATTCGTAGCTAAAGTAGATAGCACTTACATAGAGCTAAATTAAACTAAAACATTTTTCACAAAACCCCTTAAAACTAAAACGAGCTAAATAAGAACTATACCGAGCTAAGTTAAAGATAAAGACACACTAATCCAATAACTGTTGGTTCAACGCCGCGTCCTACCCTTCTCTCAAAACTGTCGTCCGAATCAACGGGGATGGCGTCATCCGCGGCAATACCCCATCCCTTTGCCACGGCAAGTGGCGAGCCATGGCAATTCAAGCGGCGATGACGAAATTGGGCAGTCACACATCAATTTGGGGAGAAATGGGGGTGGCAGGGCAGGACTTACGGTTTGGGTGTGCTGCCAGTGCGACTTTATACTAGAGCAGGGGAGGGGGTGTCAGTTTAGCGCCTCGCAACTGGTTGAGCCATTTTTCCAGTGAGAGGACATGAGGGAAATTTGAAGAGAATGAGTGTGAGGTGCTAAAATTTAAGCAGAAAATGCATCTTTTCAGGAGTTCCGGTTATATGGCTTCTCCCCAAAAGATGCCATATGAGAAGTTAAAGAATTTGAGGGTTCGGTTAGAGATGCCCTTAGTCTTATACCAGAGCCAAAGACTTGCACATGATAATGCATCCTGTTAAAATCATCCATAAACCATATGACTTGAATGCAAAACATTCTTATCATCATACTAATTAAGAATCTAACATCATGCAAGAAAAAATCAACGTAAGGAGAACACACCGTCCAAATTTCATTGAAATGAAACTGATGATACAGCGCCCAACATTTTAAAGTTCAGCTGAGAACAGTTACAACACTACAATAGGCCAAGAACACTAAGTTCAGCCACCACAGAACAGAACAACAACCACAGGGTAGAAGTGTAGAACACATCACTCATCAAACTGAACCTACCAGCCTACCAACACAGAATCCAATACTACGAATCTCTGCCGTCCATCAACAACTCACCTGTCGCTGTGAGGAAGACGCCCTTCCAACTTCCGTTTCAGACGATACATTACCCAACAGTTACTCTCAGGATCAGTAGATTACAAGGCTTGATCATACAGCTTCAGGAGGGAAATACCATGTCGGCCGCCACTGGCCAGCGTGACGTGGTGGTACTGCGGTGGTCCCTGACATTAGCGGCAGGAACGTCTCATTCCTGACGTTGTAAACACCGGCGTCGCGAAGAGGATTTGCAGAATACTTCGGCCAGGGATAGTCACACATGAAGTAGATGCAGTCCTCTTGGTATCCAGTGCATTCTCCAGCACGCAGGGACTTGGAGCTATGTTGGCCAAGAAAGAGCGCATGGCCATCCAAATCACTTACTGTTCTCCATCCAACGGGTTCGGCATGCAGATCGGCCTCAAAAACCCCAAGTGCAACAGTACGGTCATGCTCTAAACAGTCATCACTTGTTGGACGGGCCGTAGAGCGAAACCACCGTATCACCATCAACAGTCTACCGCCACATTCGACTAGATAGTCCCTTACCATACACGCCCCCTCTCTCGGCAAGGATTGAGGTGTTCCACCCAAGTCACCCAGAGAGTGAATTACGCACTCCATGGATGCAATGAAAAGATCCTTGTCTAATTCAAAGATGAAAAGGTGACCAGACCCGCACAGCCCATACAACTTTCCATCAAAGAATGCGACATCCCCGAGGTGCAGAACTGGATGCTCATCGTCTCTGAATGAGTCAGTCTCAAACGGTGGTTCACTAATACAAAGTGTACCACAGTTACTATCATCCATGATCAGTGCAGCAACAAGGGAACAGGGCGATGAGTCAAGGGGAAAGGGCACCACCAACTTGTAGAAAATTGGACTAAATCTAGAATCAAGATCCAATATTCCACGCTTCCATATTTTGGCTAGCTTAGGAAGCTCCAACCTGGTCTTGGAGAAAGGGTTCATCAAGTAGCACACATCATCATTGTGCGTGAGGAATAGCCAGTTTCCAATGGAGCCCTGGCAACACGCACCTTCTGGTAAAGATATGCGGTGAATCTCACCGTTTGGAATGCTGAGGAAAGTACCATCAGGGAGAGTGAGCCATGGAAATGGGAGAGGAAGGGGTTGCAACATACTATTAGAGCGCCATGGGTGGCAGACAGCTCTTAGACGAACACGGTCAGCTAGGGAAGGGAGGCGCTTGAGAACAAGTCCCAGGAGTTCTGGCGGAAGATCTGACCAAGGGCGAAATTCCGCAGCCTCCATCATGCAAGTCTACAAGAGAAGGCATATGATTCGTAATTAGAAAGAGTTAACACTGCAACTAGCAATACATATGCTTTCTGTACCATTTTAAGGCTAAATTTCGTCAGCTCTATTTGATAAGAAAGCTGCAGAAGTTCAAAGTATCATCATAATATGAAGATATGGGGGAACCATAAATACATCGTGCAGAAATAAACTAGTGAAAGTACATTTGCCAAGTCACTTGGCCTTGCGCTATGCATATATGATTATTGCACTTGGTAACATCAGTTGCAGTAAACAGTACAGTAAGCACCATTTTGTTGGCATCATAATTCATAAGTATTAACTCCAAGCAAGATTAGATAGTATACTAGGCACTCATTTTTCAAGATTCATTATTCCCTTCCTGTAACTAGAAACACCAAATCGGCATCATTGGTATACTAACTATGAGAGAATTGTGTTCCCAATCTCTCATGTGCTATATCCCAGCGGCAAAGACCCAGTCACTGCACTTATTCCATTTTCACTTTATTTAGAAGAAAAGGCTGGTCTATCAAGTAAAAAATATGTATGGAAAAAAGAAGTGCCATCTTATTCAAGTACAAGCTGAAAGCCTGAAACAATGGCTGGGCATCACAGGAAAGTATAATACTGCACGAACATTTGCTGTTTTACATCAGACTATTACCAATCGTCGACTAAAAGAAAACAAATTTTGGTTAGCCAAAGTACCAACTTAAGAAAGAGGTGTCCTTTTCTTCCTTTAGTTCCTTTAGTGTACAAAAAAATATATTCATACACATTTCTACCAGGCGCAGATCTACTAATTAACTGAAACATTTTAGGTAGAAAAAAAATTAGGGATTTGCAAAAGAGGTGACATTTTATATTTTCCTCAAGAACAGGGTGGGAGTGTGAGATATTGAGAGAGGTCCGCATCAGAGCCAAACATTCCTGAACATTTCTAGTTCACACCAGGTAAAAAAAAAACCACCAAGCATAGATCTAGTAGAAGAAACAATGGTGGTCAGGTAAAGCATCAATCCGCCCAGCCAGATCTACTGGAAGAAACCCCTGACAAGATAGAGAGTGCGAAGGCGAGCTTACTGCTGAGTCTTGTTGCCTCGTCGGCGAGCCGGTGGATGGCGGGGAACAGATTCGGCCTCCAGCAGGTGAGGTGGGGCGGGAGGCTTGCTAGTCACAGGCAAGTCTCAAATCGCCGGAGGAGTAGGGATTGGAACCTGACCATGGGAGGGGAGGGGAGAGAACCGGGGAAGCCCGATGGGAAGAGGACAGAGTGAGACCCTGCTCACAGCAACTCTAGCAAACCCGTATAAACGCACAAATGGTAAAAGTCCGGCGACTATACGAGTTTGATCCGGTTTTTGGGTCAGACCAGAGCCCATATAGCCGCCCGGTCCGTAATTCTTTTTAGGTGGCCCGCAAATCGCCCTACCACACCCCCCTCCCCTCCCAATTCAGTACATCTACGGGTTTGCCGTCCGATACGAGCCGAAGCCCTATCCCCCACAGCCGTGTCTCACCCATTCCGCACTGCATTTCTCATC
>NC_041386.1:656258754-656259680 GCF_002162155.2 Triticum dicoccoides | reverse complement strand
GGAGCTCTGTCCGGCGCGGTGACGGTGACGACCGGAGCGCAAACGCTGCGTCACCTCCAATGCGGCGCGCAAGCGCGTGCCCAAGCGGTACACCAAGTATGGGTTGCCGGTGCCGGACTCCCTCCTCCGCCGCGAGACGGAGGAGTACGACCTCCGCCATGCGAGGCGCTCCGACGCGGGGAGCTCTTCGGGAGCGGGGAGCACTTCCGATGCGGGGCTGCTGCCTGTGAAGAGGGAGAGGGAGTCCAGCAACCTCCTCGCCGTCAAGATCGAGCCGGGGGAGGAGCGCCCGCGCGGCCGCGGTGTCATCGCGACGAAGGACTACCTCGTCGGGCCCCTGTTTTCTCGACCCTTATACCGCGTTTACAGTTCTCGAGTATAAGGGGTCTGGTAGTGTTGCTCTTAAAACGATAACTAGAAAAGCCTTTCAAACATTTAGGAATCTTGGGAACAAATTTACATGCCCATCTTCGATATATCATTTTATAATGTTTTTTTGAACCTTATCATTTTATAATGTTGACAGGAGAACTGTCAAATCCATTGATTAAAAAAAGAATATTACAAGAAGACCTCGGAGAAATAATGCATCGCATAAAGACATGTGTAAAAAACAAAGAGGCTGCTCGGTTTCGAAGGAAAACCGGGCAAAAACCTAAAACAAAGGCTAGCTAGATTAGACCTAAAGCACCACAATATATACAAAAGCGACGGAAGGCTAACACCCCATAACACACCGGACTGGATACTCGAGCGCCTACACAGCTACCAAAGTGCACACCGAAAACTGTTGTATTGATCCGCTCCGCCTCCTCCCGTGAGGGGAGGTAGGTGTGGTTGTAGGCGCCGTCCTCGTGCACGGCTTCCTTCTTCGACGGCTCATCCTCCTCCATCGCCTTGCCCCTTCTCCTCTTCATCGCCCTCCC
>NC_041386.1:656240912-656258454 GCF_002162155.2 Triticum dicoccoides | reverse complement strand
CTTCCCCGGCCATGGCCGCTGCGAGCTGCACCGCCTCTGGCTCGTCATTGTAGTCATCGTCTGAGGATGACATCTGCCACGGCGACACCCCACTGCTCTACCCGCTGCAGGCGGCGAGCCATGGCCATTCGAACGGTGACGACAAAATTGGGTGGTGGCGACGGTGATTTGGGAGAAATAGGGCGGCCAAGAAGGATTTATGGTTTGGTGTGGCACCGACGGGGTTTATACTGGCGTGGGCGGGTTCAGTTTGGCATCTTGCCGCCGGTTGAGCCATTTTCTCGATGACAGGAGATTTGAGGAGAATGGGTGTGACGTGCTCAAATTTGAGCAGAGAAGGCATAGGGTTAACTCAAAATTTTGAGGAATTATAGTCATGGGGCTTCCGTTAGCTACGGTTTGAATCCCCAAATGATGCCAACACGAGGAGTTACAGAATTTAAAGATTCTGTTAGAGATGCCTTTAGTCTTATATCACAGCAAAAGACTTGCGCATTACAATGCATCCTGTTAAAAATCATCCATAATACCAGCAAAAACAAATCATCCATAATACTTGAAAATGCAAAACATCTCTATCATCATACTAATACAGAATCTAACATACTTACTTACTTACGAAGCCTTTTATCCCAAACAAGTTGGGGTAGGCTAGATATGAAACCCTTTCACGAGGACTTCCCAGGAGGTCACTCATCCTAGTACTACTCTCGCCCAAATGGGTTTCATACCCAAAAGACTGGCTAGTTTATACGTTGGCTCGCCAAGCTTATCACAACCCTTAGATATGAAACCCTTTCACGAGGACTTCCCAGGAGGTCCATCCTAGTACTACTCTCGCTCAAATGGGTTTCATACCTATGAAACTTGCTAGTTTTTACGTTGGCTCGCCAAGCCTATCACAACCCTCCTCCTTTACCCGGGCTTGGGACCGGCTATGCCTAGAAGCCATAGGCGGAGTTTAATACAGAATCTAACATCATGCAAGAAAATTTTGATGAAAGGAGAACACACCCTCCAATTTAATTAAAATAAAACTGATGATACAGCGGCCCGCGTTTTAAAGTTCAGGCAACAGCAGTTACAACGCTACACTAGGACAGGATCACTAAGTTCAGCCAACACAAGACAGAACAACAACCACCAGGTAGAACACATCACTCATCAAACTGAACCAACCAGCCTATCAGCACAGGAACTAAGACCACAGATCTCTACCGTCCATCAACCACTGCCACTGCAAGGACGAGCCCTTCCAACTCCCATCTCAGATACATTACCCAACAATTACTCTCAGGATCATAGATTACAAGGCTTGATCATACAGTTTCAGGAGGGAAAAACCATGTCGGACGCCACTGGCCAGCGTGACATGGCGATACTGCTGCAGTCCCCGACATCAGCGGCATGAATGTCTCATTCCTAATGTTGTAAACACCGGCATCACGAAGAGGATTTGCAGAATCCTTTGGCTCAGGATAGTCACACATGAAGTAGATGCAATCCTCTTGGTATCCACTGCATTCTTCAGCACGCATGGACTTGGAGCTATGCTTGCCGACAAAGATCGCATGGCCATCCAAGTCACTTACTGTTCTCCATCCAACACGTTCGGCGGCGCGCAAATCTGCCTCAAGAACCTCAAGTGCAAAAGTACGGCCATGCTCCAAATAGTCATCACTTGTTGGATGGGCCATAGAGCGAATCCACCGTATCACCATCAACAGTCTACCGCCACATTCAACCAGATACTGCCTTATCATACACGCCTCTCTCGGCAAGAATTGAAGTGTTCCACTTGAGTCCATCACAGAGTCAATTATGCACTCCATGAATGAAATACGAAGGTCCTTGTCTAATTCAAATATGATCAGTTGGCCAAACCCCGCCAAGACGTACAACTTTTCATCAAAGAATGCAACATCCTCGAGTTCCAGAACTGGAAGCTCATCGTCTCTGAATGAGTCAGTGACAATCGGTGGTTTGCTAATACAAAGTGTACCGCACTCACTATCGTCCACGATCATTGCAGCAACAAGGGAACAGGGCGACGAGTCAAGGGGAAAGGGGACCACCAACTTGTAGAAAATTGGATTGAATCTAGAGTCGGGATCCAATATTTCAGGATTACATACTTTGGCTAGCTTAGGAAGCTCCAACCTGGTCTTGGAGAAAGGGTTCATCAAGTAGCACACATCATCATTGTGCATGAGGAATAGCCAGTTTCCGATAGAGCCCTGGCAACACGCACCTTCTGGTAAAGATATGTGGTGAATTTCACCACTTGGAATGCTGAGGAAGGTACCGTCAGGGAGCGTGAGCCATGGGAATGGGAGAGGAAGGGGTTGCAACATACTATTAGAGCGCCATGGGTGGCAGACAGCTCTTACACGAACACGGTCAGCTAAGGAAGGGAGGCGCTTGAGGACAAGGCCAAGGAGTTCCGGGTGGAGATCTGACCAAGGGGGGGATCGTGCAGCCTCCATCATGTAAGTCTACAAGAGAAGACATAGGATTCGTAATTAAACAGAGCTGAAACTGCAACTTGCAATACAAATGCTTCGTGTAAAATTTTAAGACCAAATTTCATGAGCTCAATTTTATAAGAAAGCAGCAGAAGCTCAGAGTATCATCAAAATATGAAGATGGGGGCAACCATAAATCCACCATACAGAAAAACACTAGCGAAATTACATTCGCCAAACCACCTAGCCATGCGCTACACATACATGCTTCTTGCACTTGGTAAAAACAGTTGCAGCAAACAGTACAGTAAGCACCATTCCAAGTAAGATTAGATAGTATGCTAAGCACTACTTTTCTCAAGATAATGAGGTGGATGAGTATGATATTGAAGAAGATTCTTTCATTCCTTTCCTCTAACTAGAAACACCTACATCAGCAGAGAGAGTATACTAACTAGTATGACAGAATTGTGTTGACAATTTTTCCTGTGCAATATCCCAACGGCAATGCCCCAGTCACAACATAAATTGCATTTTCATTTTATTTAGAAGAAAAGGCAGGCCTATTAAGTGAAAATATGCACAGAAAGAGGTTTCATTTTAGTTAGGCAAAGCATTAGCTTACAAAAGAGGTGTCATTTACTTCCGTAAGAACATCTGAAAGAGTGATAGGCTGACGGGTGTAGCATCTGAACCAAGAGTGATAGGTGTTGCTTCTTAAGTAGTAGGAGTATATATTAATACACATTCGTACCAAGCCTAGATCTGCTAACTAATTGACACAATTTCGGTAGTAGGAAATATAGCGATCTGCCAAAGAGGTGCCATTTTTTTGTCCTTCGAGAACAGGGTGAGACATCCAGAGGTGCGCATCAGAGCCAAATATTCCTGAACATTTCTAGTTTACAGCAGGTAAAAAGAGAAATCCACTACCAAGCATAGATCTACTAGAAGAAGCAACGTTGGTCAGGTAAAACATCGATCCGCCCAGCCAGCTCCACACCCGACTAGAAATTATAAGCAAATCGAGGGAGCCCAGGATCTAGGGCTTACAGCTTACTGTTGAGTACTTGAGCTCCTCCTGGTCGCCTCGTTGAAGAGGTTGCGGGGGCGGGGAACAGATTCAGCCTCCAGCAGGTGAGACAGAGGGAGTTTGGGAGTCACGGGCAAGTCTTACATCACCGGAGAAGTAGACATTGCCGGAGAAGTGGGGATTGGGTGGGAGGGGGAGAACCGGCCGCCGAGCAAGCCCGGTGGGAAGGGAAAGCGAGAGTGAAGATATGCGATCAGATTAGTGACGTAACGTCAGATGACTTACGGACACTGGCGTATGGGCCATCTGGTCAGAGGCCCCACATGTCAGTGGCCCTAAATCATCCAACCCTTCAATGACGCCCTAGATTATTATTTTTGAACTAATAAAGCTCTAGAATTATCTCAAAGACTTCCAATGATATAAGATACATTCTCCAAAGTAAATATGATCCAGTTCAGCTCTTAGATAGCCAAAACAATCACATATATGTTTGGTATAGCAAATAAAATGTCGCTTTTGCGGTCGAGCCAGCCCGACAAGGCAAGAAAACCCTGGCTAGCCGGACATAACCCATTTGACTCGCCCTCGACAACAAAATGAACCGCGCAACAAAACATTCGAGCCAAACGTGCAACCATGACCAGACCCGTCGGTGTAATGAAACCAAATGTGTCATCGGTGTACAACACGAGCCGAAAATGCACCATTGTTTTCACTTCATCATCTAAGTCGACCAGCGCACCAGAGAAGAAGTTGCCATTGTAGAAGCCTTTAGTAGGCCTGAAATCTCATAGTCGAACCGTCTCCTGAACAAATCTCTATCAGCTTCATAAGAACAACGGAGATACCTTACTACAACGAAGAGGGAGAAAATGAGGTCACTATCATGTAGTTGGCACAAAAACGGCCAGCAAACATCACCCCCAATATGGCCTTCCGCCATTGAGGCTACTGGATGCCCACAACACCCCGGCCCATCACAAAGAGCGTGAAGAAAAATACCATAACCTCAACACCAACAAAGACACATGAAGCGCTCGCCCAATTCTAATGAACCTGAGATGACATAGAACCACCTCCCATATCCAACATCGATAGCCGAGAGAGTCACTATTTCTAAGAGATATCGGGAAGAAACGTATTAGTCGTTGCCATCGTCGCTGCTGAAAGGATCGATATGGTTGACTAGAGGGGGGGGGGTGAATAGGCAACTAACAATTTTTAAGTTTTTCTTTACCAATTTAAACTTTGCATCAAAATAGGTTGTCTAGATATGCAACTATGTGAGCAACCTATATGATGCAATATCAACTAACTCAAGAGCAAGCAAGGGATATAACACAAGTAGGCTTGCAAGAGTAAAGGCACGAAATAACCAAGAGTGAAGCCGTTGGAGACGAGGATGTGTTACCGGAGTTCCTTCCTTTTAAGGGGAAGTACGTCTCCGTTAGAGCGGTGTGGAGGCACAATGCTCCCCGAGAAGCCACTAGGGCCACTGTATTCTCCTCACGCCCTCACACAATGCGAGATGCCGTGAATCCACTATTGGTGCCCTTGAAGACGGCAACCGGACCTTTACAAACAAGGTTGGGGCAATCTCCACAACAATTGGAGGCTCCCAACGAAACCACGAAGCTTCACCACAATGGAATATGGCCTCGAGGTGACCTCAACCGTCTAGGGTGCTCAAACACCAAGAGTAACATAATCCACACTAGAAAGTATGGAGAAAGTAAATATCCTTTTGTGGAAGTGTAGATCTAGGTCTCCTCCTTCAAACCCTAGCACATCAACAAGTTTGAGTGGCTAGAGAGAGAGATCGGGCAAGAGAGCTTGAGAGCATCAATGGTGGAGTGAGAGAGGTGAGAGGTAGGTGTGGTAGGTGGAAGAACCATCTTATATAGCAACCCACTAAAATCCAACCGTTACTGCATTTACAGTACTGCAGCGGTACAACCGCTCCTTGTCCCGGTACAACCGGGACTCACGATGTAACTGCAGAACCCTACCAGGCGGTACAACCAGACCATCGGGCGGTAGTACCAGTCATTAGCAAATAACCGGACCAACCGCCCAGCTACCGCACCGAAACAGAACGGAGTCACCCTTGAGGGCGGTAGTTGGGCGGTGCAGGGCCGGTGCAACCGCCTGGTCTTGATCGCTTGAGCGGCTAAGGAACGAGCGGAAGAACCGCTCGAACCTCCGGTTGAAAAGGAACAACCGGACCAACCGGGCCACCACCGCCCAGCCACCGCATCAGAACAGAAGCCTGACCGGTACATGGGCGGTGCATGGCCGGAACAACCGCTGCTGGACTTTGCGGAGTCAGATGGTGGTACCACCGCCCGGAGGCAGCGGTACCACCGCTCGACAGCAACAAAGAAGCGTCAAGAGCCAGCGGTACAACCGCTCGGACGAGCGGTACAACCGCTGGGAACACACAACAAGGATTAGATGAACAAGGAGGCACTCTCTCGACAAGAAAAAGGGGTGATGGAGGTGAACGTGAATGGACTCCCCTATTCTATCCACAGAGAATTCCCTCTAGAGTGTACGGGATCCCTACGACCAAAGAGATAAAAGCGTAGAGGATTCCGTCTTCAAATGATTCCTTCGAGAGAGAACCACTAACCGATGAAAGCCTAATCATTGAGAACCTGAAACAATTAGCACAGGATTACACCAACAAAGGATTGTCATCATCATCCAAAACATAAGGTAAGGAAATGCCCTTTCAATCTCCCCCTTTTTGGTGGATGATGACAACAACACTATACAAGAGAGAAGACTATAGAATCTAGACGGAGCTCCCCCTAGATGTGAGCCCCAGGTCGAGACTCCCCCTAGATTCTATAGGCTAGACATTTAAAGCATATAACATGAAGGTAGCCAACACAAAGAGACAAGAGCAATACTACCAATTAAGACCAACAAGCATAACGAAGAGATAGCAGGAGTGGCACAAAATCCACACAAAGCAAACGAGAACGACCAAAGTTCAACTGGAGACCACAGACAAGTTCAACACGAGACACACACTACGCAACCACCCATGCAACTCCCGAGTCCTATCACACTCTCTCCCCCTTTGGCATCAGGACACCAAAAAGGAAGAGAGCGAAGCTATCGCCCCAGGCTCAGTCGTCCTCCTCTGACTCCTCGGTAGCATCAAGGTCTTCATCATTGTCAGAATCTTCACCATCATCAGAAACTTCATCATCGTCCCAATCTGAGTCCTCCATGATAGCATCAGCAGCAGTAACGGTGGTGGAGGGCTGAGGAGGGGCTTCATCATCAGTCCAGGTGCTGTGGGAGGATATCCAACGCTCCTCCGATGTGATGCTCCTCTCAGAACCACTCTGAACTGACATGCTTAGGTGCCTCATCATAGCAATTTGGCGACGCCGCGCAAGCTTCTCATTGACATGTGCCTCATACATCCTCTTCTGGATGTCAGACTGGAGGCAGAAGGTCTTCTTCACCTTGGCAGCGAGCTTGTCCACCCACGAGGGCTTGGCCCCTGGTTCCAACTCAAAATCCTCATCATCAGAAGTGGCATAGACATCCTCAGGAGCATTAGCCGGGAAACGTGGCTCGGCGTGCTTCTTCTTCTTAAGGAGCTTGACTTCATGATTGGTAAGATTGTCAAGAGAGGTGAGGGGCTCTCCAGGACGGCGAACTCCCCACACTGAGTTCAGAAAGCACATGACAAATGGAGCATAAAAGGGGACCTTTCTGTAGATGACCATGTTGTACATCTCGTGCCATAGCCAGTTGGACACATCAAATGTCTCCCCAGATCCAACCTTGGTCTTCATAGCAACCATCAAGTCAACAAGATAGCCATGGATTTCATCTTGATTCCCCACTTTGGGCAGAAGCACATTGCGAAAAACACGATGCATGATGTCATAGACCTTCACCAAATCCTTAGATTCACCAATAATACCACGACCCCGAATGTACAGAGGGGCAAGCTTCTCCTTAGGCATGGGGTCAGGATGATCACGGGGGCGAATGCCACCCCTTCCTTCCAGACCGGTATCATCGTACCCAATAGCATTGCAGAAGGTCCTCCAGGAAACGTGAAAGAGCTCATCACGACACATGAAAGTGAGGGTGCGCGCGTCATCTTCTCCAATGTGAACGGTGGCATAGAACTGATGGATGAGTTGAACATCAAAGTCACAGTTGACGGACATGAGCTTGACAAGATCAAACTCCTCACAGAGAGCCAAAGCCTCACCAAAATACTCCAGGTTGTTCCGCCAATGATCAAGATCGATAGTCCACTGCTTGGCATATCTGTTCTTGTTGTGCTCAAAGAGTTCATGAACAATTCGTACTTGCATCTCATTCCGAAACTGAACAGTGGTCCAACGAGGAGCTACAGGAACCACATAAGGATTCTTTGAGCGGAAGGCTTCCCAATCCTTGGCTTTCCAACGGTGGAGTGGCATTATCACATGTTGCTTGACAGCGGCAGACTTTTCACGGCGAGTGGGCTTGGTGGGGATCACAACTTCCTCTTCAGAGTCAACCGGGTGCGGAGCCCGTCGAACCCTCTTCTTGGTCTTGCGAGGAGCAGGGCGAGAACTGGAGCCACCTGAACACAAACACGAAGGGGACACACGAAACCAACAGGAATGAGAGGAGAACAAACGAAAAAAATGCAACACAAAGAAACCAGAACAGTGCTGTGGTTCATATATTCCGGTTGAACCGGATCCCCCACTGGTAGAACCGCCCCACCAGTTGTACCGCCCGTCTGGGCGGTAGAACCGCTGACAGTGGCGCTACCAGGGTAGTTAGATCTGTTCAAGATGTGCAAATCACCCAAGCAATATTCGGAGTTCTATGTACTGCACAGACACAAGACAAACAACGGTCTCTCCCAACCAAGGAACAAACACAACACTAGGGGGGTAAGGTAATGCCCTAGAACAAGAAGAAAACCTAGAACACAGAACGAAGAACAAGGACATTACCACCATCCATGGGAGAAGACCGGAAGGCTTTCACGGAGAGAATCCACGGAGAACCCTCGGGGCCGAAGCGCGGGGCGCACTCCAGAACGAGGCTGAGGTTACCGGCGGCTAGGGCAAGGAGGAGGCGACCGGGGACGAAGGGGGAAAAAGAGAAAACCCTTCGCCCCGTCGGATATAAATAGGACCGTAGCCGCGCGGCGGTAGAACCGCTCCTAGGACCGGTTGTACCGCAAGTCAGGTGCTGACAGCTTCCGTTTCCTGAAGAGCACTGGAAGTACCGCCCGGAGACAACTGGTAGAACCGGACGGAGAAGCCCCAGTGTAAATGGGCGGTACAACCGCCCAAGCACGGAAATCAGCCTAACTGGGGCAGCACAACCAGGTATCAGCGGTAGAACCGCCCGTGACACCGGTTGTACCACCCGACCACCAAAGCCCAGACCAAAAAGAAGAGAATAAGACAAACGGGACAACACACAAAACAAAAAGAAACACGAAGGGAAAACAAAAGCAACCGCACACAAGCTGAGCGAGCTCAGTCCTCTCTCTTAAGAGAGGGCGATGGCCGAAGCCACCTATGTTTGAGTCAAATGGTATGGCACCGCGAAGAATTATCCTTGGGCCCATGACCAAAACTCGTCTTTGAGGCACAAGTGCCATCAAAAATGGCTAATGTGAAAGAGGTGATCGATTTATGCATGATGGGGGGAGGGAGAGTTCATTGATAGAACAACACTCCCCCTATGTCTATGCCTACACCTAAACTAGACACCACGTTGAGTGTGGTGGGGGGTGTACGGGTTCAAGTCACATTGCTCAAATCAATGATATTTAGCTCATGCCTTAACTCGCGAAATCTTGCTTCATCCAAGGGCTTCGTGAAAATATCTGCAAGGTTATCATGAGTGTTGACATACTTGAGCTCGATCTCTCCTCGCCTAATGTGATCCCGGATGAAGTGATACCGAATCTCAATGTGCTTCGTCTTGAAGTGTTGTACCGGGTTGAGAGAAATCTTGATGGCACTTTCATTATCACACCAAAGAGGCACTTTGTCACAAATGACACCGTACTCCTTTAAAGTTTGCCTCATCCATAGGAGTTGAGCACAACAACTACCTGCTGCCACATACTCTGCTTCAGTGGACGAGAGAGACACACAACTTTGCTTCTTGGAAGACCAACTTACCAAAGAGCAACCAAGAAATTGGCACCCTCCGGAAGTGGACTTCCTATCCACTTTGTCTCCCGCCCAATCGGAATCCGTGAAACCTTCAAGCTTGAAATTTGCTCCTCTTGGGTACGATAAGCCAAAGTTTGGGGTATGAGCCAAATATCGAAAGATTTGCTTGACCGCCACATAGTGACTTTCCTTTGGTGCGGCTTGAAACTGTGCACACATCCCCACACTCAACATGATATCCGGTCTAGATGCACAAAGGTAAAGCAAGGAGCCAATCATGGAGCGATATACCTTTTGATCCACCGCTTTACCATTGGGATCGATGTCAAGTTGGCACTTGGTAGGCATTGGTGTAGAAGTCGGCTTGACATCACTTAGCTTGAATCTTTTAAGCATGTCTTGAGTGTATTTGGCTTGGTTGATGAAGGTTCCTTCTCTTTGTTGTTTGATGTCAAAACCAAGGAAGAACTTCAACTCTCCCATCGAAGACATCTTGAACTTGGAGGTCATGAGAGCGGCAAATTCCTCATTGAAAGCTTTGTTAGGAGAACCAAAGATAATATCATCAACATATAGTTGGCATACAAACAACTCCCCTTTGACCTTCTTAGTAAAAAGAGTGGGATCGATTTGTCCTACTTCAAATCCACGATCTTGTAGCAACTCGGTAAGGTGGTCATACCACGCACGTGGGGCTTGTTTAAGGCCATAGAGTGCCTTATCGAGTTGGTACACGTGATCCGCGAAGTAGGGGTCCTCGAACCCGGGGGGTTGCTTGACATAAACCAACTCATTAATGGGACCATTAAGAAAAGAACTTTTCACATCCATTTGTTGCAACTTAAAGTTGTGATGGGAAGCATAAGCAATCAACAAACGAATGGATTCAAGACGAGCAACGGGAGCAAAGGTTTCACCGTAGTCGATACCCTCGACTTGGGAGTAGCCTTGTGCTACCAATCTTGCCTTGTTGCGAATGATGTTCCCATGAGCATCTTGCTTGTTCTTGAAGATCCACTTTGTTCCAATGACGTTGTGGTTCCCCGAAGGTCTTGGCACCAATCTCCACACCTTGTTGTACTCGAAGTTGTTTAGTTCTTCATGCATGGCATTGAGCCAATCCGAGTCTTCGAGCGCCTCATAGACCTTTTGGGTCTCAACACAAGAGACAAACGCATGATGTTCACAATAGTTAGCTAATTGTCTACGAGTGCTTACCCCCTTTCTTAGACTTCCAACCACGTTTTCCATGAGATGGCCTTGTGTGGTTAGTTTGGAAGCAATCTTCGCGGCACAATGCTCTAATTCTTCCTCGGGTGTGGAAGGAGGAAGGTTAACTTGATCATCTTGAGCGCCGTCTTGAGCTTGCTCATGATCTTGAACTTGCTCGAGGGGGAGAACTTGACCTTGGGCATCATTTAGAGGTTCACCTCCATCTTGAGGTTGATCTTGCCCTTGGTCTTGTTCATGAAGGTGAGGGCCTTCACTTTGTTCTTCGGAAGCGTGTGGGTCTTGGGGAGGTGATGGCTCCACTTGAGTGGAGCGTTGTCCTTCTCCTTCGGCCACAAGGGGTTCCTCAATGGGTAGGATATGACCAATACCCATTCTTCTTATGGCTTGGGGAGGAATTTCATCACCTACATCACAAGTACCACTTTGCTCCACTTGGGAGCCGTTATTTTCATCAAACTCTATGTTACACATCTCCTCAATGAGTCTGTTGGACTTGTTGAGAACACGGTAAGCATGAGAGTTTGTAGCATAACCAACAAATATGCCCTCATGAGCTCTAGCTTCAAATTTAGACAAACGAACACCTTTCTTGAGAATGAAACACTTACACCCGAACACCCGGAAGTACTTGAGATTGGGCTTGTTCCCGGTGAGTATCTCATACGGAGTCTTGTTCAAGCCTTTGCGGAGATAGAGACGATTGGATGCATGACAAGCTGTGTTGATGGCTTCGGCCCAGAAGTTGTATGGAGACTTGAACTCCGCCATCATGGTCCTTGACGCATCCATCAACGTCCGGTTCTTTCTCTCCGCAACACCATTTTGTTGAGGGGTATATGGTGCAGAATATTGATGCTTGATCCCTTCATCACTAAGAAACTCATCCAAGGTGTAGTTCTTGAACTCGGTGCTGTTGTCACTTCTTATTGTCAAGATCTTTGCATCATGTTGATGTTGAGCTTCATTTGCAAAGTCGATGACGGTTTGTTGGGTCTCACACTTCCTCTTGAAGAAGTATACCCAAGTGTATCTTGAATAATCATCCACTATCACCAAGCAGTACTTTCTACCCCCAAGACTATCAAAGGATGGGGGCCGAAAGAGGTCCATGTGGAGGAGCTCCAAGGGTCTCTTCGAGTAGATGATAGTCGTGGGAGGGTGAGCCGTCTCATGAAGCTTTCCTTCGATACAAGCACTGCAAACACGATCTTTGGCAAAACTAACATTCCTTAGTCCATGGACATGGTCCCCCTTGAGAAGACTTTGCAAAGATCTCATATTGACGTGGGCTAAACGGCGATGCCAAAGCCATCCCATATCAACTTTAGCCATTAGGCATGTCGCGGTCTTAGTGGGTTGCTCCGAGAAGTTAACCACATAGAGACCGTTCTCGACATGCCCAACAAAGGCTACTTTAAGAGTCTTGCTCCACAAGAGGGCCACGGTATCAATATCAAAGAAGGTGGCAAAACCCATGAGTGCGAGTTGACGAACGGAAAGTAAATTGAACGCAAGGGACTCAACAAGCATGACTTTCTCGATCGTTAGATCATGAGAAATTACAACCTTGCCAAGACCCAATACCTTAGAATGTGAGGCATCACCCCATTCGACATTGGTGGGCATAGATGGGATATTGTGCACGTCCACCACCAAGTCCTTGCTCCCGGTCATATGATTTGTTGCTCCACTATCGAGCAACCATGATCCCCCACCGGAAGCAAACACCTACAAGAGATCAATGCTTGGTTTTAGGTACCCATTGAGTAATGGGTCCTTTGATGTTAGTAACAAGGGTCTTAGGAACCCAAATAGACCATTCAATGTACTCATAAGGAGAACCAACAAATTTACCATAAACATGTCCATCACTAGCATGGCATAACACATAAGAGGGGTTAAAGTCGCCGGCTTTGTTGGGAGAGATGGCGTTGCGCTCTTTGGCTTCACCGATCTTCCCATTGTTCTTCTTCTCCTTAGGAGCACCTTCTCCCTCCTTCACAAAGGTTTGCGTGAGCGGAGGAGGTCGATTGGTCTTGCTCTTCTTCTCCTTGTTCTTCTTCTTGTTCTTGGACTTGGGTGCGAACCCAACTCCCTCCTTTCCCACAACTTCCTTTTGATTGCTCAAAAGGTCATTTAGGTTCTTCTCACCTTGTATGCATGACACAAGACCTTTCTCGAGTTGTTCCTTCAACTTGGCATTTTCCTCCACAAGATGCACATGCTCACAACATGGGTTAGTAGCATTTGCATTATCAATTAAGACCATGTGAGGAAATGTGGCCTTTTCCTTAGTTAGCTTAACTTGGAGTTGAGCATGAGACTCCTTGAGGGTGGCATGAGCACTTTTCAAGACCTTGTGGGCCTTGTCAAGTACATCAAACTCTTCCGTGAGTCTAACATGATCAACCCCAAGTTTAGCCTTCTCGGAAGCTAGAACACGAGACACAACAAGAGCATGATCAAGATCTTTCTTTAGTTTAGCATGACCATCGTTGTGTGACTCCTCAAGAGCCAAACGATGCTCACGCTCTTCCTCAAGAGCATTAGAGAGATCCGATATCTCATCGGCATAGTCACGACTATGACTTTCCATCTTAGTGATGGTTTCTTCATGAGCCTCGATCATGTTATTGGCTTCACCAAGTTGTTCCAAGAGAGCAACAAAATGCTTCTTGGATTTGCCCTTGAGCTTACTCATGAAGGACTCAAATTCATTGATCTCCTCATTAGACCCCTTACCATTATCAAAGTCATCCGTTGAAGGAGGGTTAGGAATAATGGTGGTTTTGATGTTGGGGGTTACCTTGTTGGTGGCCTTAGCCATGAGGCACTTGGCGGTGATTTTCTCGTTAGGTGCATCGAAGAGAGACACCCGAGGAGTTGAGACAATGGCAACGGATGCCATGGCCATTGTTTCACCATCTTCATCATCATCATCATCCTCATGGTATTCTTCTTGAACCACCAACCCACGAGAAGGAGTCTTCTTGGTGAAGTTGTTCTTGTTGGGGAAGGACTTGGCTTTGTCTTTTCGAATGAACTTGCCACCATTGTCTTCCCGCTTCTCGTATGGACAATCCGCAACGAAATGACTGACATTGCCACAGTTGAAACAAGTTCTAACTCGTTGCTTCCCTTTGAGGCCACTTGAGTTGTTCTTGTTGAAGTTGGGTCTTGTAGTCTTCTTACTCCAAAACTGTCTTGAGGCAAGAGCCATGTGCTCATGATAATCATACTTCGTGTCCTCGGGGTTGCTCTCCTCATCTTCCTCTTCTTCTTCTTCTTCCACACTAACCTTGGCCTTCAAGGCAAGATTGGGCTTCTTTGCCCTTTGGGAATGGAGCACCACATTGTCGCCGGTCTTATCCAAGATGTTCATTGCAACAAACTCATCCAACACTTCACCAGAGGTCATGGAGTGGAAGTCCGGTCTTTGGCGGATGACGGAGGACATGGCCTTGTTGTAGGGCATCATGGCCTTGAGGAACTTGCGCTTGATCCAGTTGTCATCCGTGTCCTTACTCCCATGATCTCGGAGTGCGACCGCAAGTTTGGTCACTCTTCGAAAGAGCTCACGAGGTTCTTCATTCTCTTTCATTGCAAACTCATCGGCTTCATCTTGCACCACTTCATAGTTGGAGCATTGAATGCTAGCACTTCCTCTATACATACGCTCTACACACTTCCATGCTTCTTTAGCCATGACATGAGGTCGAAGATGAGGGAGATCTTCGGGAAGGATAGCATATTGGATGATGAAGAGAGCACTCTCATTGAATTGATTGTCCACTTCTTCTCGAGGGGTGAAGTTGCTTGGATCATGAGGATAGAAACCTTCTTCAATAATTCTCCAAAGGTTAGTATTCACATGTTTTAAATGACGCTTGAAGCGATAAACCCAAGAATCATAATCTTCATTTTTCACATATTTAGGAGGAGGACCGACATGATTCAAATGAGTAGAGGGGATCGGTCCTCTATACACCGGGGGTTCCACATGGGCAAAGATGCCGGTGCCATTTCTACCACTAGTAGAAGGACTCTTTTCATTGTTAGCTTCCCCCTTATTGGAGTTAGCATCCGTCACCTTGTTAGTGGGATCACCCACTTTCATTGGTGAGGTAGATAGTTTAAGTCCCTCTAGAAATTCAGTAAACATGCTTTTAACCTCGGCCTTCATGGAGGTTTTCAATGTGTCTAAAGCCACATTGAATTCCTCACGTGAGACCGAGGTTCCCCCTTCGGCCGAAGACGAGATGGGATTCACACCGGAGTGTTCCTCCGCAACGTCGTTGACGTCAACCATACTCTTCGGACGGCAAAGTCCTTAATAAAGAGACGAGGCTCTGATACCAATTGAAAGGATCGGCATGGTTGACTAGAGGGGGGGGTGAATAGGCAACTAACAATTTTTAAGCTTTTCTTTACCAATTTAAACTTTGCATCAAAATAGGTTGTCTAGATATGCAACTATGTGAGCAACCTATATGATGCAATATCAACTAACTCAAGAGCAAGCAAGGGATATAACACAAGTAGGCTTGCAAGAGTGAAGGCACGAAATAACCAAAAGTGGAGCCGTTGGAGACGAGGATGCGTTACCGGAGTTCCTTCCTTTTAAGGGGAAGTACATCTCTGTTAGAGAGGTGTGGAGGCACAATGCTCCCCAAGAAGCCACTAGGGCCACTGTATTCTCCTCACGCCCTCACACAATGCGAGATGCCGTGAATCCACTATTGCCCTTGAAGGCAGCAACCGGACCTTTACAAACAAGGTTGGGGCAATCTCCACAACAATTGGAGGCTCCCAACGAAACCACGAAGCTTCACCACAATGGAATATGGCCTCGAGGTGACCTCAACCGTCTAGGGTGCTCAAACACCAAGAGTAACAAAATCCACACTAGAAAGTATGGGGAAAGTAAATATCCTTTGGTGGAAGTGTAGATCTAGGTCTCCTCCTTCAAACCCTAGCACATCAACAAGTTTGAGTGGCTAGAGAGAGAGATCGGGCAAGAGAGCTTGAGAGCATCAATGGTGGAGTGAGAGAGGTGAGAGGTAGGTGTGGTAGGTGGAAGAACCACCTTATATAGCAACCCACTAAAATCCAACCGTTACTGCATTTACAGTACTGCAGCGGTACAACCGCTCCTTGTCCCGGTACAACCGGGACTCACGATGTAACTGCAGAACCCTACCAGGCGGTACAACCGGACCATCGGGCGGTAGTACCGGTCATTAGCAAATAACCGGACCAACCGCCCAGCTACCGCACAACTACCGCACCGAAACAGAACAGAGTCACCCTTGAGGGCGGTAGTTGGGCGGTGCAGGGCCGGTGCAACCGCCTGGTCTTGATCGCTTGAGAGGCTAAGGAACGAGCGGAAGAACCGCTCGAACCTCCGGTTGTACCGGTTGAAAAGGAACAACCGGACCAACCGGGCCACCACCGCCCAGCCACCGCATCAGAACAGAAGCCTGACTGGTACATGGGCGGTGCATGGCCGGAACAACCGCTGCTGGACTTTGCGGAGTCAGATGGCGGTACCACCGCCCGGAGGCAGCGGTACCACCGCTCGACAGTAGCAAAGAAGCGTCAAGAGCCAGCAGTACAACCGCTCGGACGAGCGGTACAACCGCTGGGAACACACAACAAGGATTAGATGAAGAAGGAGGCACTCTCTCGACAAGAAAAAGGGGTGATGGAGGTGAACGTGAATGGACTCCCCTATTCTATCCACAGAGAATTCCCTCTAGAGTGTACGGGATCCCTACGACCAAAGAGATAAAAGCGTAGAGGATTCCGTCTTCAAATGATTCCTTCGAGAGAGAACCACTAACCGATGAAAGCCTAATCATTGAGAACCTGAAACAATTAGCACAGGATTAGACCAACAAAGGGTTGTCATCATCATCCAAAACATAAGGTAAGGAAATGCCCTTTCAGCTGCCAAAGCCGAAGCCATGGATAGTCAAAGACATAATTAAGACACCTAGACTATTGAACACACAGGAGAACAGTGTCCTGGGGTTTCCGCCCCTCCAACCGCTCATCGACGGAGTAGCCAGCAGATGTCCCCCCCGGTGATGTCAAAATCCGGGGTGCATACTTGCTCCTCTTTATGGATCTCCTATGACATCTATGGTTTCACAAGTAGGAAACTAACTTCTTTGGGTTTCTTCAAACTGTACTAGAAAGCAAAGTTTTCAAATCCTTAAAGAAATTCTGGAAATAATGCATGCACTACAAAAGAAATTTTATATACTAACTACTACAAATGACTTTTAATAACTTTTAAGAAGGGTCTTTTCCGAGGAAAAGCATTGAGCTACAAACGTTCTATAGTGACACTTGAGGGAGAGAGATGCAGAAGGGCAAAGGGGAGATCACGCTGGTATCTATTTGCGCTCCTCCCACGACATGCTCATAACGCCTGTTAGGTCAAGGATGAAAGGATCGATATAGTTGACTAGAGGGGGGGGGGTGAATAGGTAACTAACAATTTTTAATCTTTTCTTTACCAATTTAAACTTTGCAACAAAATAGGTTGTCTAGATATGCAACTATGTGAGCAACCTATATGATGCAATGACAACTAGCACATAAGCAAGCAAGGGATACAACACAAGTAAGCT
>NC_041386.1:656221661-656240388 GCF_002162155.2 Triticum dicoccoides | reverse complement strand
GTGACACTTGAGGGAGAGAGATGCAGAAGGGCAAAGGGGAGATCACGCTGGTATCTATTTGCGCTCCTCCCACGACATGCTCATAACGCCTGTTAGGTCAAGGATGAAAGGATCGATATAGTTGACTAGAGGGGGGGGGGGTGAATAGGTAACTAACAATTTTTAATCTTTTCTTTACCAATTTAAACTTTGCAACAAAATAGGTTGTCTAGATATGCAACTATGTGAGCAACCTATATGATGCAATGACAACTAGCACATAAGCAAGCAAGGGATACAACACAAGTAAGCTAGCAAAAGTAAAGGCACGAAATAACCAAGAGTGGAGCCGGTGGAGACGAGGATGTGTTACCAAAGTTCCTTCCTTTTAAGGGGAAGTACGTCTCCGTTAGAGCGGTGTGGAGGTGCAATGCTCCCCAAGAAGCCACTAGGGCCACCGTATTCTCCTCGCGCCCTCACACAATGCGAGATGTCGTGATTCCACTATTGGTGCCCTTGAAGGCGGCGATCAAACCTTTACAAACAAGGTTGGGGCAATCTCCACAACTTAATTGGAGGCTCCCAACGACACCACGAAGCTTCACCAGAATGGACTATGGCTCCGAGGTGACCTCAACCGTCTAGAGTGCTCAAACACCCAAGAGTAACAAGATCCGCTAGGGATTAGTGGGGGGAATCGAATATCTCTTGGTGGAAGTGTAGATCGGGGCCTTGTCACCCAATCCTGAGCAAATCAACAAGTTTGATTGGCTAGGGAGAGAGATCGGCCGGAAATGGATCTTGGAGCAACAATGGAGTTTAGGGTTGGAAGAGGTGGTCAACTAGAGGTAGGAGACACACCTTTTATAGTGGAGGACAACATCCAACCGTTATCCACTTAGACCAGCCTGCGACATGCGGTACTACCGCTCCAGGAACGCGGTACTACCGCAAGGCCATGCGGTACTATCGTGAGGGACCACGGTACTACTGTGGCAGTTGCAGAGACTAGAACATGCCCAACTGAGAGCAGTACTACCGCGGGAGCGGTACTACCGCTCCCACCTGCGGTACTACCGCGAGGCAGGTAAGTCCTAGCCTGGAAAGGGCACGGATGAATAAAATTACATCCGTGCCTACTTCCACTGACAAAGAGACGATGCAAACATCCGTCATGGTACTACCGTGCACACAACGCGGTACTATCGTGGGGGTGCGGATGTAAAAAATTACATCCGCCCCTACTACCGTGAAGCAGCGGCACTGGGCCTGGGAACCACGGTACTACGGCTCCAGAGGAGCGGTACTACCGTGGGCCCCCGCGGTACTACCGCCCTCAACGTGCGGTACTACCATGCAGGCGCGGATGTAAAAAATTACATCCGCCCCTACTACCGCAAAGCAGCGGTACTTGGCCAGGGAGCCACGGTACTACGACTCCAGAGGAGCGGTACTACCATGGGCTCCCGCGGTACTACCGCGCATGGGCACGGTACTACCGCAAGTGCCTGCGGTACTAACGCTCCAGGGAGCAGTACTACCGCAAGCTCAGCAACAGTAGTCCAGACACTCGCATAGAGGATAAACGGGGAATGCTCCAAAGAGCAAGGGAAAGGAGGAGACAAGGAAGGAAACGTGTACGTGATGATTCCACCCGGACCTTTCCGGCGCGAACCCCCTCTTAATAGTACAGCTCTCCTACGACTCAAATCCACCAAAAGAAACGTAGAAAAACGTCGTCTTCAATAGTCTTCGAGGGGCACCGAACCATCTTGTGCCTAGCGATGAAGCAACTGAGAAACTCAAGGCACACAATTAGTCCGCAAAAGCATTGTCATCAACCAGCAAAACACTTAGGGATAAATATGCCCTTACAATCTCCCCCTTTTTGGTGGATTGATGACAATACGGGATTTGCACAAGGGGAAATAATAATGAGCAGAGGCAAACCCCTCCTCTCTAAAATGTAGACGGGCTCCCCCCTAGATGTGTGCAATCTAGATGGATGCTTTGGACTACACATCACACAAGCTAGGATCAACACTCCCCCTATATTTTAGAGACAAGGCAAGTAAGACTAACAATCTAAGCAAGTGCATAAACAAAGGTAGCACAATATAACACAAGCTCACTAGGATAGGTAGAGTGCATACGTCTTACACCATATGAAGGACAAACTAAACCAAAGCAACCAAAACAACCGAAACAGGTTCAAACGAGACACGCAAACACACCGAACACGACACACGACTCGCAAATCCCTACACTCTCTCCCCCTTTGGCATCGAGACGCCAAAAAGGCAGAGAGGACACATACACACAAGGGGTGGCTCAAGCAGAGAAATCATCCCTACGATCCTCGTTAGACCCGGCGGCAGGAATGGTCTCCTTGACGTCCCCCTCAGAATCAGTCCACCTCTAGCCTTGTTTCTTCATCCACTCAGCCTATAGAGTGATGTGATCCTCAGACCCGCCAGACACGTCTTCTCCATAGAGCTTCAAGATCTTCTTGTCACGGCGGCGACTCTCCTTGGATGCCACGTGAGTCCTGTACTGCCCCTTAGCTTGCATGCAGAAAAGAGTCTTCATCTTGTCCTTCAGCTTCTTGGCCCACGAGGGCATAGAGGAACTATGGGAAGACCCAGCAGCACGGTCATTAGCAACATCCTCTGCTACAGCTTCATCCTCATCAACAGCCCTCCTAGCAGGAGACGCCTCAGCATGAGTAGTAGTGTTGGCCTAGTTGGGCTTGACACGGAGACTGATGGGATCATGCCAAATCCAGTCAGGAGCAAGGAACTCATCACCAGGGTACTGCTTCACCTAAGTCTTGGAGATCAATAGAAACAGGTATGGTCCATAGATAGGCACCTTGCGGTTGAACACCGCAAACCGAAGCTCACACGACATGATGTGTGAGACATCAAGTGGCTGAGTCTGAGATACGCGAGCCTCCTCGCACAGGAGCATCATATCCACCATATAGGCATGAACCTTGTCCTTGTCACCAATGCGAGGGAACAGAGAGTTGCGGAAGATGCGATACATAATATCCAGAAATGAGTTGAGCACCCATGTCGACTTGCTATTGGCAAGCACCTTCTCAACATAGAACGACTAAAGCTTGTCCTTGTTCGCAGACTCAGAATTGGCATGGGGGCGAACACCCACTGGTGAGTCAAGCCAGTCACAGGAACCTGGAGCAGATCCATGAACTCCTTCCAGGTAGCAGTCAACTGACGACCATTGGTCATCCAGGTCATCCTCCACTCCTCCCCATGGTGAAAGAAAACTGAGGCAAAGAACTGACAGATAAGCCCAGGGTCATAGTCAAGATGGAAAGAGATCACACGTTCAATATCCAACTGCTCCACCAAATCCAGAGCTTCTCCAAAGTACTCACGATACTTGTCCTTCCTCAGGTGATGCATGTCTATCCACTTGACATCCACGTAGGTATTTTGCTTGTTCTTGATGACATCCAGATAAGTGAGAGTCTGCTGCTTGGTCCAAAACAACTCACAGCCTCTGACGGTAGCACGAGGATTCACATACGGGTTGATCTGCCTGAGACGGATGTACTCAGATTGGGGTATCTCGTCCATGCCCTTAGCGGGTTCCTTGTGCTTGCTAGCGGTGTCCTCGACATGGCGCTTGGGGGCATTGGAGCCCTCTGTTGCTTCACCTTGATTGCGCAAACGCTTGGAGCCAGTGTCACGACTGGGATTGGAACGGTGAGAGCCACCACCTGAGACAAAAAACGCAAAACACCCACGACAAGCAAGAAGGATCAATGCAAAGACCACGGCAAAGCGAAAGAAACACGAAGAAAGCATACGTGGTAATTGCCATGAGATAGAATAGGCCCAACGGTAGTACTGCCTGGTGCTGCAGTACTAAAATTTTAGTACCGCTCCTAGTCGCGGTAGTACCGTGTGAAGTCACGGTAGTACCGGGGCTAGGAGCGGTAGTAAGATTCTAGTGCCGCAGCTCGTGCGGTAGTACCGCACCGGACGCGCGGTAGTACCGGAAGAGCGGCAGTACCGCACATGTTGCGCGGTAGTACCACATCGCGTCAGATCCAAAACCAAACTTTGAATCTGAGACGAACCGCGAAACCACGGCGGTACTACGGTTGATCAACTCTATCACAGGACAACATATCAGGTATAATCCCTACGCAATACTACTCTCCTACATCCTACTCTTGCAACGACTTAGCCTAAAGTCTCAAGAACAAATGCATCTCCCCAAAAACCTAGAGGCAAAGAAAACAACCAAAAGAAATAGGGATTTGGGGAAGGACCTTGTTCCATGGCAAGAGCACGTGGTGGGGAACGATCCCACCGGACGGAATCGCAGGAGAGCAGCTGGAGGCAGAGATCCAGCGAGGGACTCCGGCCCCGTTCTTGAGCGAGAGAGAGAGAGACAAAGAGGGGAAAACGGATGAATGGGTATGGGGGAGTTAGAACTCCCCCTGCCCGTCCTTATCCCAACGCGTCTGCGACAACGAGGTAGTACCGCATATCATCGTGGTAGTACCGCTTGGGCGGAAGTACCGCACCAAAGCGGTAGTACCGCTCCCCCAGGCGGCAGTAAAAAATTACTGCCGTGCTGGGGCGGTAGTACCGTGCTCTACGTGCGGTAGTACCATAGCAGGCTGCGGTAGTACCGTGGGTTCAAGAAAAGCAGGTTTCAAACACACAAAAAGGAGATCTTCGCAAGGAAACTTCGGGCACAAGAGACACGACAAGAGCACGCTCAACACAGAGGCAGAAAAGCAGACGACAACCAGAAACAACCACGCGACACCACCTCTCAAAAAGGAGAGGGCGATGGCCGAAGCCACCTATGTTTGAGTCAATTGGTATGGCACCGCGAAGAATTATCCTTGGGCCCATGACCAACACTCGTCTTTGAAGCACAAGCACCATAAAAAATGGCTAATGTGAAAGAGTTGATCGATTTATGCATAATGGGGGGAGGGAGAGTTCATTGAGAGAACGGCACTCCCCATATGTCCATGCTTGCACCTAAACTAGACAACAAGTTGAGTGAGGTGGGGTGTGCACGGGCTCAAGTCACATTGCTCGAATCAATGATATTTAGCTCATGCCTTAACTCGCGAAATCTTGCTTCATCCAAGGGCTTCATGAAAATATCTGGAAGGTTATCATGAGTGTTGACATACTTGAGCTCGATCTCCCCTCGCCTAATGTGATCCCGGATGAAGTGATACCGAATCTCAATATGCTTCGTCTTGAAATGTTGCACCGGGTTGAGAGAAATCTTGATGGCACTTTCATTGTCACACCAAAGAGGCACTTTGTCACAAATGACACCATATTCCTTTAAAGTTTGCCTCATCCATAAGAGTTGTGCACAACAACTACCGACCGCCACATATTCCGCTTCGGTGGACGAGAGAGACACACAACTATGCTTCTTGGAAGACCAACTCACCAAAGAGCAACCAAGAAATTGGCACCCTCCAGAAATGGACTTCCTATCCACTTTGTCTCCTGCCCAATCAGAATCCGTAAATCCTTCAAGCTTGAAGTTTGCTCCTCTTGGGTACCATAGGCCAAAGTTTGGGGTATGAGCCAAATATCGAAAGATTCGCTTGACCGCCACATAATGGCTTTCCTTCGGTGCGGCTTGAAACCGTGCACACATTCCCATACTCAACATGATATCCGTTCTAGATGCACAAAGGTAAAGCAAGGATCCAATCATAGAGCGATATACCTTTTGATCCACCGCTCTACCATTGGGATCAATGTCAAGTTGGCACTTGGTAGGAATTGGAGTAGAAGCCGGCTTGACATCACTTAGCTTGAATCTCTTAAGCATGTCTTGAGTGTATTTGGCTTGGTTGATGAAGGTACCTTCTCTTCTTTGTTTGATATCAAAACCAAGGAAGAACTTCAACACTCCCATCGAAGACATCTTGAACTTAGAGGTCATGAGAGCGGCAAATTCTTCATTGAAAGCTTTGTTAGGGGAACCAAAGATAATGTCATCAACATATAGTTGGCACACAAACAACTCCCCTTTGACCTTATTAGTAAAAAGAGTGGGATCGATTTGCCCAACTTCAAATCCACGATCTTGTAACAACTCGGTAAGGTGGTCATACCACGCACGTGGGGCTTGTTTAAGGCCATAGAGTGCCTTATCGAGTTGATACACATGATCCGGGAAGTAAGGATCCTCGAACCCGGGGGGTTGCTTGACATAAACCAACTCATTAATAGGACCATTAAGAAAAGCACTTTTCACATCCATTCGTTGTAACTTAAAGTTGTGATGGGAAGCATAAGCAATCAACAAACGAATGGATTCAAGGCGAGCAACGGGAGCAAAGGTTTCACCGTAGTTGATACCCTCGACTTGGGAGTAGCCTTGTGCTACCAATCTTGCCTTGTTGCGAATGATGTTCCCATGAGCGTCTTGCTTGTTCTTGAAAATCCACTTGGTTCCAATGACGTTATGGTTCCCCGACGGCCGTGGCACCAATCTCCACACCTTGTTGTACTCGAAGTTGTTGAGTTCTTCATGCATGGCATTGAGCCAATCCGAATCTTCGAGCGCCTCAAAGACCTTTTGGGGTTCAACATAAGAGACAAACGTGTGATGTTCACAATAGTTTGCTAATTGTCTACGAGTGCTTACCCCCTTTCTTAGGCTTCCAACCACATTCTCCATGAGATGGCCTTTGGTGGTGAGCTTGGAAGCAATTTTCGCGGCATGACACTCTAGTTCCTCCTCGGATGAGGAAGGAGGAGGATCAACTTGATCATCTTGAGCGCCGTCTTGAGCTTGTTCTTGATCGTGAACTTGCTCGAGGGGGAGAACTTGACCTTGGGCATCATTTGGTGGTTCGCCACCATCTTGAGGTTGATCTTGCCCTTGGTCTTGTTCATGAGGTTGAGGGCCTTCACTTTGTTCTTCAGAAGCGTGTGGGTCTTGGGGAGGTGATGGGTCCACTTGAGTGGAGCATTGTCCTTCTCCTTCGGCCACAAGGGGTTCCTTAATGGGTAGAATATGACCAATACCCATTCTTCTTATGGCTTGGGGAGGAATTTCATCACCTACATCACAAGTACCACTTTGCTCCACTTGGGAGCCGTTATTTTCGTCAAACTCCACGTTACACGTGTCCTCAATGAGTCTAGTGGACTTGTTGAGAACACGGTAAGCATGAGAGTTTGTAGCATAACCAACAAATATGCCCTCATAAGCTCTAGCCTCAAATTTAGACAAAGGAACACCTTTCTTGAGAATGAAACACTTACACCCGGAAGTACTTGAGATTGGGCTTGTTACCGGTGAGAATTTCATAAGGAGTCTTGTTCAAGACTTTGCGGAGATAGAGCCGATTTGATGCATGACACGCGGTGTTGATGGCTTTGGCCCAAAAGTTGTATGGAGACTTGAACTCCGCCATCATGGTCCTTGCTGCATCCATCAACGTCCGGTTCTTCCTCTCCGCAACACCATTTTGTTGAGGGGTGTATGCAGCGGAATATTGATGCTTGATCCCCTCATCACTAAGGAACTCATCCAAGGTGTAGTTCTTGAACTCGGTGCCGTTGTCACTTCTTATTGTCAAGATCTTTGCATCGTGTTGTCGTTGAGCTTCATTTGCAAAGTCGATGACGGTTTGTTGAGTGTCGCTCTTCCTCTTGAAGAAATATACCCACGTGTATTTTGAATAATCATCCACAATCACCAAGCAATACTTTCTTCCCCCAAGACTATCAAAGGATGGAGGCCCAAAGAGGTCCATGTGAAGGAGCTCCAAGGTTCTCTTCGAGTAGATGATAGTCGTGGGAGGGTGAGCCGTCTCATGAAGCTTTCCTTCGATACAAGCACTGCAAGCACGACCTTTGGCAAAACTAACATTTTTTAGTCCATGGACATGGTCCCCCTTGAGAAGACTTTGCAAAGATCTCATATTGACGTGGGCTAAACGATGATGCCAAAGCCATTCCACATCAACTTTAGCCATTAGGCATGTCGCGGTCTTAGTGGGTCGCTCCGAAAAGTTAATCACATAGATACCGTTCTCGACATGCCCAACAAAGGCTACTTTAAGAGTCTTGCTCCACAAGAGGGCCACAGTATCAACGAGGTGGCAAAGCCCATGAATGCAAGTTGACGAACGGAAAGTAAATTGTACGCAACGGACTCAACAAGCATGACTTTCTCGATCGTTGGATCATGAGAAATAACAACCTTGCCAAGACCCAATACCTTAGAATGTGAGGCATCACCCCACTCGACATTGGTGGGCATAGATGGGATCTTTTGCACGTCCACCACAAAGTCCTTGCTCCCGGTCATATGATTTGTTGCTCCACTATCGAGCAACCATGATCCCCCACCGGAAGCAAACACCTACAAGAGATCAATGCTTGGTTTTAGGTACCCATTTAGTAATGGGTCCTTTGATGTTAGTAACAAGGGTCTTAGGAACCCAAATAGACCATTCAATGTACTCATAAGAAGAACCAACAAATTTAGCATAAACATGCCCATCACTAGCACGGCACAACACATAAGAAGGGTTAAAGTCGCCGGCTTTGTTGGGAGAAATGACTTTGCCCTTTTTGGCATCACCACTCTTCACATTGTTCTTCTTCTCCTTAGGAGCACCCTCTCCCTCCTTCACAAAAGTTTGCTTAAGGGCGAGGTCGTTTGGTATTGTCATTCTTCCTCTCGTTCTTCTTCTTGTTCTTGGACTTGGGTGAGAACCCAACTCCCTCCTTGGCCACAACTTCCTTTTGATTGCTCAACAGGTCATTTAGGTTCTTCTCACCTTGTATGCATGACACAAGGCCTCTCTCGAGTTGTTCCTTCAACTTGGCATTCTCCTCCACAAGATGCACATGCTCACAAGACGGGTTAGTAGCATTTGCGTTATCAATTAAGATCATGTGAGGAAAGGTGGCCTTCTCCTTGGTTAGCTTAACTTGGAGTTGAGCATGATACTCCTTGAGGTTAGCATGAGCACCCTTCAAGACCTTGTGGGCCTTGTCAAGCACATCAAACTCCTCCTTGAGTCTAGCATGATCAACCCCAAGTTTATCCTTCTCGGAAGTTAGCACACGAGGAACAACAAGAGCATGATCGAGATCTTTCTTTAACTTGGCATGGTCATCGTTTTGTGACTCCTCGAGAGCCAAACGATGCCCACGCTCTTCCTCAAGAGCATTAGATAGATCCGATATCTCATCGGCATAGTCACGACTATGACCTTCCATCTTAGAGATGGTTTCTTCGTGAGCCTTGATCATGTCATTGGCTTCACCAAGTTGTTCCAAGAGAGCAATAAAGTGCTTCTTGGATTTGCCCTTGAGCTTACTCATAAAGGACTCAAAATCATTTACTTCCTCATTAGACCCCTTACCATCATCAATGCCAACCGTCGAAGAAGGGTTAGGAATAATGGTGGTTTTGATGTTGGGGGTTACCTTGTTGGTGGCTTTATCCATGAGGCACTTGGCGGTGATGTTCTCGTTGGGTGAATCGAAGAGAGACACCCGGGGAGTTGTGGCAATGGCAACGGATGCCATGGCCATTGCTTCACTATCTTCATCATCATCGTCGTCCTCACGGTATTCCTCTTGAACCACCAACCCTCGAGTAGGAGTCTTCTTGGTGAAGTTGTTCTTGTTGGGGAAAGACTTGGCCTTGTCTCTCCGGATGAGCTTGCCACCATTGTCTTCCCGCTTCTCATAAGGACAATCCGCAACGAAATGGCTCACATTGCCACAGCTGAAACAAGTTCTAACTCGTTGCTTGCTCTTGAAGCCACTTGAGTTGTTCTTGTTGAAATTGGGTCTTGAGTTCTTCTTGCTCCAAAATTGCCTTGAAGCGAGAGCCATGTGCTCGTGATAATCATATTTTGTATCTTTGGGGTTGCTCTCCTCATCTTCCTCTTCTTCCACAATAACCTTGGCCTTCAAGGCAAGGTTGGGCTTCTTTGCCCTTTGAGACCGGAGCACCGCGTTATCGGCAGTCTTGTCCAAGATGCTCATTGCAACGAACTCATCCAACACTTAACTTGAGGTCATGGAGTGGAATTCCGGTCTTTGACGAATGACAGAGGACATGGCCTTGAGGAACTTGCATTTGATCCAATTGTCATCCGTGTCCTTGCTCCCATGATCTCGGAGCGAGACCGCAAGTTTGGTTACTCTCGGAAAGAGCTCATGAGGTTCTTCATCTTCCTTCATAGCAAACTCATCGGCTTCATCTTGCACCACTTCATAGTTGGAGCGTTGAATGCTCGCACTTCCTCGATAGAGAGACACAACGCAATGCCATGCGTCTTTGGCCGTGGCGTAGGGTCGAAGATGAGGGAGATCTTCGGGGAGAATTGCCTCTTGGATGATGAAGAGAGCATTCTCATTGAATTGATTATCCACGGCTTCTCGAGGGGTGAAGTTTCTTGGGTTATGTGGATAGAAACCTCTTCAATGATTCTCCAAAGATTAGTATTCACATGCTTTAAATGACGCTTGAAGCGGTACACCCAAGAATCAAAATCCTCATTGCCATTAAAAATAATTCTGTATTCAGAAAAAGTTAAACATGCACATAAAAAGTTCCTGATATATGAATATTCATTGCCATTAAAAATGTTTTCCATGTATTGTAAAATATTTACCATGTATTAAAAAAATTAGCTTAGATTTAGAAAAATGTTAAATGTATATTAAAATGTATTAGATGCATATAAAAAATGTACAGTATGTATGAAAAAAATAGGCATAACAACATAAGATTTTAAAAAATATTAATCATGTATTTAAAAAAATGTTAAACATGTATATGAAATATGTTTTCTGATGTATATGAAAATGTTAAATGTGTACTGAAAAAAGTTGACATGTGTTGAATAAAAAGAAACATATGAAATTCGATAAAGAAAATAAAGAAACCAATAAAAAGCGCGAAAAAAGACAAAGCAAACAAAAAAAAAGGACAAAACCGATGTGAAAAGAATGGTAACAGTGAAAATCAAGGAAGAAACAAGAAAAGAAGAGAACATCGACGAAAAGTAAGAAAAAAACTAAGAAAACGAAGGAAAATGATGAAGGAAAATAAAAAAAACATAACCACTGAAAAATCGGGAAAGAAACAAAGAAGAACAAAGAAAATAGAAAGAAAAGAAAATCGGTTAATAGAATGAAATAAAGAACTGATGAAAAAACAAAAGAAAACAAAAAGGAAAAAACCAGAGCAGAGCGAAGAGCAACACAACCTAACTACATTGAACAACAGCGAAACATCGATATGAACAAGCTGCGCTAAAGTGATGGCCCATACGCACTTTCTGTTTGAGATGGGACGGATGCTTACTCACTACATGCAAGAGATAGCATCCGCGTTGAATGGGAGTGTCCATGGGCCAGATCTAGAACTTGAATTGGAGGCTCAACTTCTCCCAGAATTTTAGGCCAAAGCGGTGTAAACATCGAAATCACTAATTGAGAAGTACTCATTGCAAAGATCACTCCCACCTTCCCAGATTGCGACAAGTGAGACACTGCATGTGCGTCACTTGTCACAATCTGGAAGTTTTTTTTTTCGTAGATCCGTTTATTCAAAACGTTTTATCTCTTAAATCGTCCGCCCAAATCTCGAACCGTTTTCACCGTTGGATTCCTCGCGTCAAGATCTTCAAAACTAGACCCCATGTTGAAAGGTTTTGATAATTTTTTTTTCACGAAAAACCGAAGCGGGAGCACGGGTTTTTCCCTTTCCGAAAGAGGCACGCCCGCTCCTCTCGCGAAATCACAACCGTGCCTCTACGGAAGCAAAACCATGCCTCTCGTGGAAAAAGAAAAAAACACGTTTTTTCTTGTTTCCGAGGAGGCACGGCCGTGCCTCCCGCGAAAGCACAACCATACCTCTTGCGGAAGCAAAACCGTGCCTCTCGCGAAAGAAAAAAAACAAAAAAAAAACGTGTTTTTTCGTTTCCGAGAGGTAAGGCCATTCCTCTCGCGGAAGGAAAAAAAGCAAAAAAGGTGTTTTTTTTCTGTTTCCGAGAGGCACGGCCGTAACTCTCATGAAAGCACAACCGTGCCTCTCGCGGAAGAAAAAAAAGAAAACGCATTTTTTTCCATTTCCAAGAGGCGCGGCCGTGACTCTCGCAAAAGCAAAACCATGCCTCTCGCGGAAGCAGAAGAAAAAGAAAACGCGTTTTTTCGCGCAAAAAAAATTCTTGATTTTTTTATCCAAAAGCTAAGGAAGACCGGTGGAAAACCAAAACGTCGAAAAAAACCCGTTTAAAAAGCCGAAACGCGTGTGGAAAAATAAAAAAAATAAAATCCAGAGGGAGCGTCCAGAACGCGACACGTGGCGGGCGACTCAGAGCATGCCAAGTGGCACTGATCGGTGTGAGGCTCCCAAAGGAGCGCTCGTCAACTAGTTGTTCTCTGTAATAGAATTGGCGCTTGCTTAATGCGAGACGGTAGCTTCTCTCGCCGAAGGACTTCTTATCTCCCGTAGCAACTGGGCCAACCCATTTATCCTTTTTTTCTCATGGCTGCCACGCGAAGTTAGCTCATGAACGGTCGAACGCTTCCCTGGTTCGACTCTATTTCTCTTTTCTCTCCTTTTTTTGTTTTTCGTTTGTTTTTCATCTCTTTTCCCTTGTTATTATGTTTTCTTTTTTACTCGGTTCTCACCGGTTTTCGTTTGTATGCGTTTCTTTTATTGTTTTTTTGCTTTTCTTTATTTCGTTCTTGGTTTCCTTCTTGTATTCTTTGTATCTATCTTGGTTTTCTTGGTTTCGTTCTTTTTGCATTGGTTTCTTTGCTTTCTCATTTCTTTTGTTTTATTTTCATTGTTTTTTATTTTCTGTTTTTATTGGCTTTCTTTGTTTTTCTTTGCTTTTTTGTTGATTTTTCACCACTTTCTGTTTTGTTCAACACGTGTTAAACTTATTTTCATTACATATTCAACATTTTCTTATACATAAGATTTTTTATATACATGGTTAGCATTTCCAAAGAAATGTTAACATTTTTTCTGAATTTTTATGTTGATTTTTCTCATATACATTATATATTTTTCATAGGTATCCAATACATTTTTGAATACACGTTTAAGATATTTCAAATATATTTTTAATATTTTTTGAAAATATGGTCAACATTTTTCTATATACATTTAATATTTTTTATATGCTTGATTAACATTTTTCAAGTATAAGATTAACAATTTTCCTATACATGATCAACTTTTTTATACACATTTAGGAAGCTCCATATCCTTAACTAACATTTTTCAGTACACAATTTATAATTTTGGAATACATGGTCAATAATTTTTCTATACACGTTTAATATTTTCGAAATGCTTGATTAACATTTTCTAAATACATTATCATTTGTTCAGATGCATTATAACTTTTTATCCATTTTTATATGCATTTTTATATACTTATTTAACATTTTTCTAATGATTGGATAACTTTCTTTCTAGTGTTTTTATGTAAAGTTTTTTTAATATATTTATTTTTTAGAATATTTGGAATTATAAATAAAGTAAAAGAAAGAAAACAAAAACGAAAAAAAAAACATGAAAAAAATGAGGTTGTGGCTCTCGTGCGCCTGGGCCGGCCTATGTTGCGCTCAACCAAGCCGAAGCAATCGGCCTTTTGAGTTTTTGAAATTTAATCAAACTCACTTGTCACGTCCTGAGCACACGCTGCGTTGTGAGTCTGTTTACTTTTTATCTTTTTGTGTCTTTTTTCAGATTTTTTCAACTGCTGGTCAACGCAAGGTGGTGTTGTACTGCCCCGTGCCCGCGGGTGAAGGTGTGCTGCAAGGCGTCTATAAGCTGTGCTCCATCACGCTCCTTTGAACACAGTACAATCACAGATGTCCACATACATTTACCCCTATAATTACATACACGCACATCATACCTTATGAGCACTTTCGAGATATTGAACTGGCATCATATTTTGAGATTGATGAAGTCACCACATACGTTTTGTATTTATTGAGGATCTTGTCTTGGATGTAGATATGTTTGCTCGTGTCTGTCTTCCGGGTCATCTGGAGGAGTTGGACTCAGAGACGGCAATGTCGTCGTGGTGGAGCGCAAGGTTGTCAAAATGAAAGTTGAATCAACTGGGATGCAACAGGCATATATCTAATTAGTTCGTGGTAATTGTTTAAATATGTCAACAAAATAGGAAATTAATCATAAAATATTTCAATATTAATTAATATGGATGACAGGCATAATGTAACCATGGCTCCCTAACAGGTAGGTAGAACAAAGGGCAGGGTTGATTTTATATCGATGTGTTGCTTCCGATAATTTACCTGTCAGCAAACAGAAAAAACAATGATAGATCAAACTATGTGCTTTTGGTTAGCAACATACACGAAACACAATTTAAGAAACATAATGATGGTATGCCATGAGATATGCTTTCCTAGGTGAGTAATTTATGATCTCCAGAGGCCCTTTACACACTTACCTAAGCTGACAACTAACTCTATAATGCCATTAAGAGTTGAACACTATTATTCTGTACTATTTTCGACTTAATAATAAACCATGGTGCCATGATGGTAGTATATATTTTAGACTCGGATCATGGTATACACAAGGATCATCTATCGATTAAATTAAGTGCTAAAGTATGTGGTGTCAATATATGGAACTAGCTGGGTTGAGATTTGCTACATGCAGGGGAGTACTACAACATTAATTATATCATGCATGATGAGTTTGAGCTTACACAAACTTGTATTATCATGGGTCTACTTTTGAAATATACATAAAAAGGAAGTAAAACTTGTAGGAAAAATTATTGGCAGGTCAAATAATTTCATTCTTCTGGAATGTATGACCATATTAATAATGAAGTACTTGATTAGACTAAAGCTTCCACCCTCTCAGGTATACGCCATGATGGTGTTGCATCTACCCTTATATGCTTAGGCCTGGAACACATGCTCTGCTTTCAGGATTTATCTCTATAACAAATACACTGTTTGAGGAATCGTCAGAGTTTTCCCCGGGTTTAAAGTTTATACTGAAATATGTAATTTTGATTAGCAGTATAAGGGTCGGTAAAATGCCATTCAAGATATGTATTGACGGTAACGCGCAAGGCGCTCTCATAGGTGTGTAATTTATGATCTTAAGATGCTCTATGCGCTCGTGGCTGTTTGGTTAAATATAATTAGCCATGAGTTTATGGAAAACTAGTTGTTAGTTGGTTTTTAGTAAAATCCGTTTTGCTAGCAGTTTTGTGAATAATCAGTATAGGAAAAATAGTGTTTGGGTTAGGAAACTGTAAAGATGGACATGCGATTTACTTGTTTGGATAAAATTCCATATTCCTCTCTCTGTGAGTTGTGGAAGGAGGATGGCATGAAAAAAGTTTGGGGCGTGAGGAAGTTAGTTAGTATCCCGTATTGCTAAATCGCGTTTTTGGAAAACAACAAATAGTAGTTTCTCTACAAATGTGAAATCCTGAGTTTACTTGAAAGAAGTTCTTCATATACGCGGGTTAGTTAGAATAGCCAAGAAAGATTCTATTCGGTTAGACAGTTTTTCAAGTTTATAGGAATTCTGTTTTGTATGTACTATCTATCCTGTCAACCCTAGCTAAGTTGTGAACTCTATAACACCATCAATACTTGAACGTACTACACTTCTGTCTTGTTTGGACTCCCGACTGAATCATGGTAGTTGTACATTTTGTACTCAGTGCATGTCACACACACCATGATTATCTACTATTGTTAAGTGCTAAGTATGTGTTGGGAAGATATCCAACTAGTTGGCTTGATATCGGGCACATGCAGGGGAGTACTCCAAAGTCAACTATATATCAAGATGGGATCAAGCTTACATAAACAGGTATCATGCATGTTCGTATGATAGTCCAGTATCAGCTCTGAGATCATGAATGGCAAACTGGAGGGGCTAATTTATGGGTGCGTGTGCTTATACATAGGGTCTCTAGCTAGCTAGTACTCACATCAACATAACCACGAGAAAACACTTCCATTTTTCTAGATAGAGCTTTGAGCCGCAACATTTGCCTTCCGCTCTTGCAATGGCTTCCAGCTCCGTGCTTAAGATGGCCGCCGTTCATGCTGGCCCTATTCGCCGGCCAGGCGCTGATGGTTAAGCCGGTGACGGCAGAAGGACTAGGTAACCGGCATAACCTTTTGGAGAAGTATGATGAGACGCAATGTCGCTGATACGCCACATGCAATATTGTATGCTTCTACCAAGTTTTTCAAGTCTGCATCATCTACAGCCCTGTTGCATTGTGCAACACTTGGGCGTTTGAGTTCTGCAAGGACAAGAGATACTGAGGCATAAATAGCAGTGCAGCTCCTTTTGGGATGCATGCACAACTACACAAGTAGCTCACCTCATCAGTGTCAACTATTATTGTTCCTTGGTTATTGGCGTTGTGCGTTGTAAGAGTCCTAATATGTTCCTCCCTTTATTTCCAGCTATCATGTATCAATGGCTTAACCAACTATTTAATTACTTCATTGTCTGGCATCATGGTACTTGTTTAACTAAAAATCCCCCGTCGGATACAAATGTTTGTGTCATGTGATTATAAAATGGTTCCGTAACTGCAACATTTTTCGGTCCATGATGGCCATATAAGCATGCTCTTTCTACCCTTACCCATGAATCTTTTTTCATGAATGACCATTCGTTTGACAGATTTGGAATGTGGTTCGACAAAATGCCATAAAAAAATAAAGGATGTAAAAATATAAGGGATCTTGAAGCTGAATTGGCACTAACCTTGTAAATATTTTACGTAGTGGACAAGACAAATACTACATAGGTCATTGCCACACCCAGTTTTGCTAGATCATTGCAGATGATGCGATGTTTGACAACATATACATTCTAAACGGACACTCAAGGCCCATAGGGTGACCAGTGTTGCTTTCTTGTTAATCCGTGCCGACAGGGTACGAAAGTTTCTTCTTCTGTGAGTCCCTATCTTGTGGAACCCACGTCAACTGCCGTGATTGCATTGGCTTTCAGGGACCGAATACATCGAATCGGGGTTTTCGAGCGTTCTCTCCTTATTTACCTTGAGTACCCAAACCCATTGAGGTCGCCTGCCGGCGCTCTCTAGTAGTCGTCTAGGTGCTTGGGTCATCCTTCTTCTGGCTAGAGTCGCTTTGGCATCGATCCTTTGGACATTTGTTTCAACCCCCCAAGAACGTCTTTCAATGCCCCTACCACATATGCTACCGAAAAGAGTTCCGGCATTGAGCGAGCATTTTCTTGGACTATCCTGATCAAACATCTCTCATGCCTCATTTTACCAACGAAAACTGAAATTATATCCAGGTACGATAGATCCGTGGGAAGTCATTCCTTTGCCTAAAAAATCCGCAATTCCCAGATCAAAAATCCTATTTCCTGCTCCTCTAGTTTCTTAAACCAGCATTGTTTCCTTTTCCAGAAGGGATACTCCCGAAAAAAGGGCTTCCATTCAAAGTGGAAAGAAAGAGACCAGTCCGTTCTCCCTCTTTGCCTAGCGGTTAAGTAGATTGTAGGGCCCCTCCGAGGCCTCGCAACCAAGAGTGTTGAAAGTTGACCAGGAAGAAAATAAGTATCGAGGCTGGAATAGATAGATGAAACTCTAAAATGTTTCACCTTCTTCTATGGTCATTCTTATTTTTATGAAGTTGAAGTTTTGCTCTCACATGTAAGATTCGTCTGGCTTGTGGACATCACAACGCCCATTCACCTGTATCTCTTCAACATGCAAGCACTTCGTTAGGGCCGGTGTTCTTTTGGAAGTGGGTTCACTGTTTACGCCTCCATGGAATCTGGCTAGCTCAAAGAGTCCCCAGATGACCTTGAGTTGCTCCTAGCACTTTGCTAGGCATGATCTATGGTTTTCTCCTCATTCCCAGTGATATCATAAATGATTGGGACGTTCACCTAGAACGGAAAATCATTGAATGGCAGTGAGGAAGGAGTTGGGCGTTTCCTAACTTCCAGTGCCAGAGTGGTTTTTTTACACAAGGGGACGTTCCACCTACATTGCACCCATGATAATCACTAAAATCGAAAAAGTAGCTAAATAATTTGAATTTGCGGGCTCGGCTGTGACCAATTGTTTAGGGTGCTTATTTGGTGGCCAAATGACATCCTAGGAGCTCTTTACATCAAAAATATATCAAATTTTGTCCTCAAAGTTATGTACACATAGTTTGAGCAGAAGTTATATTTTGTATATATGAAGCTCATTTGATACCGTTTGGTCACCAAACTATGCAAGCACCTAGAATACTTGTTCAATAAAATGCCTCCAAAGTTATTTTTGCTATTTGTTATGATTTTACTCTTCAGCGTGGGTAAATTGCACTTCGGTGTAGCCACAACTTTTCCTTCCCGTCCCGCATATATGATGGTAGCAAGCTCGAGGTACCGGTCGGGAGTTTTTAGCTGGAAGGACGTGGCGATCGTGACAACAAGGTCATATCGATGCAGGGGTACTATTCTAGGGACGAAGCCATTAGGAGTTGCTTTTGACCGGGTATCGCAATACCCAAACATTGCTACATTAACATACATGAATTTGTATGACAGTGGGAAGTAACATCGAATTATGAAAATGACACAGGGAGACAATCTTCCCCTTTCAGCCCCCACGATGCGAATAACAACCTTACTCCTACTTGTCTAGAATTATATGTATCAACAT
>NC_041386.1:656208551-656221114 GCF_002162155.2 Triticum dicoccoides | reverse complement strand
CTTGTACACTAAGTTTGTAGCACGTTTGGTGACCAGTCTTGACCAGATGTGCAAGTTCGGATCTAGTCTAGGCCTGAAGCTAGGGCTTCCATTCAGTCATCTTGGCCCTCCAAGCAGAAGTTGTAATCTCTTTTTCATGGTGCTAATGTATTTATAAATGGTCTGGGTCAGTTGGCGCCTTCCTTTCCTAGCCTCCCATTCATGAAAAGCTTGATAATTCCACTGTCATGACATGTCCTCCCTCCTTCCAAGGAGTTACAGGGGTACCCGTCGTCCAAATTTCACTGCTAGGAGTGACTCTCCGTGGGAGTTGGTTTGACATTCGCGAAAGTTTCCTTCAGGCTTACGCGGCTTAGCATGGGCCCGATCCACCTTTTGCCTACAACATATGACCTACCCGGAGACTACATCTTCACCCATGGTGAGTAAACAACTCCTTGGTTGGCCGCTCCACCTAGATACGTGTCGCCAAAAGCAACTCCCGATGTTCGTGTAGCTGAAGTGACGACCAGATCTGAACCCCGTGGATACTTGAACATATAACTTGGAGAGGAGAATATATGTTCTTTCATCAAATATCACGTTATTTCTACGTAGCTACATTGACTATCAAATTTTGCATTCATTTTATATTTCTCTCAAAATTTGCTAAAACCCAAATATTTTTTTAATACACATGAAATTTCCATGTAACAATTTGCGTAAAACATCATCTACACAACTAATGAATCAACTGGGATGCAACATGCATATATCTAATTAGCTTGTGGTAATTGTTTAAATATGTCAAGTTGAATCAATGATAATAAAAACAAAATAAGAAATTAATTGTAAAATATTTCAATATTAATTAATGTGGATGACAGGCATAATGTAACCATGGCTCCTTGACAGGTAGGTAGAACAAAGGGTAGGGTTGATTTTATATCCGTGTGTTGCTTCAGATAATTTACCTGTCGGCAAACAGAAAGAACAATGATAGATCAAACTACGTGCCTTTGGTTAGCAGCATACGCGAAACACAATTGAAAAAAATGTAATGATGGTATGCCATGAGACACTTTCCTAGGTGAGTAATTTATGATCTCGAGATGCCCTTTACACACTTACCTAAGTTTACAACTAACTCTATAATGCCATTAAGACTTGAACACTATTGTTCTCTACTATTTTTGACTTAATAATGAATCATGGTGCCATGGTGGTAGTATATTTTAGACTCGGATCATGGCATACACAAGGATCATCTATTGATTGTTAATTAAGTGCTAAAGTATGTGGTGGCAATATATGGAACTAGCTGCTTGAGATTTGCGACATGCAGGGGAGTACTATAGCATCAATTATATCATGCATGATGAGATTGAGCTTACACAATCTTGTATTATCATGCGTCTACTTTTGAAATATACATAAAAAAGGAAGTAAAACTTGTAGGAAAAATTATTGGCTGGTCAAATAATTTCATTCTTCTGGAATGTATGACCATATTAACACTACTAGGGAAAAGCCTAGCAGTAGCGCAGGTTTTTGGCCTACCAGTAGCGCAGGTGGCAGCGCTACTAGTAAGGCGCTACAGCTAAAGGTTAGCAGTGGCGTGGGTTTACCCGCGCTACTGTTATATCCACTTAGTAGTAGCGCTTCCTGGAAAGGGTGCTACTGGTAATTACTAGTAGCGCTTCTTGCAGCCCGGGCTACTACTATTATTCCGTATTATATTTCTTTTTTATTTCATGTTGTATTCATACACCTTTATACAAGTTTTCATACAACAGCAATTTAGAGATTGTTTTTACATCATGATGAGTTATTATATCACTGGGTGAAAGAACTGTGGACTAGTTTCAAGTGGATGGACATCCACTTGAAACTAATCCGCGGTTCTTTCACCCAATGATATAATAGATATCATCATAATCATATCATGAACAACTTATCAGCATAATACATCATTGTCATATAACACCTCCTCATGATCATCATTTTCATCAATGAGACATCATATAGCAAGTTGGTCACTAGTCATAATCACAACTCCTCCTCCTCATCATCAACTCTAACACATTGTACCACATAATAACACATTGTACCTAGGACCTACTTCTCTTTCATAGGACCTACTAGCTTCTCTTAGGTAAAATAGCATAAAACAAGATAGGACCTGACTCTCCATTATGGAGAATGGAGATTATCCTGTCTCCAATTCTTGCCCTTCACAAAATATTGCTTCCAAGTAGCTCCCTATGATTGACCATACATTTTTTCCAATCTTTGATTGTCATGTCTTCATCGGTTTTAGAAATCTGATATGGACAAGAGTGATTCGTAGGATGACCTAGCCATATGTTCAAAACATCAAGGCGACCTTTCTGAAACATCAGATGAGGCACACAATCCTTCGGGATTTTCTGTTGAAAAACATAGTAACAACTTTATAGTTAGCAGTGTAGTTTAGTTTTAGAAAAATTTATGCAAAAGATGCACGGATGTCGTAATAGTAAAAAAATCTTACCATGACATCTCCATGGATGTTACTGTAGTTCAACACGTGCACAAGTGGAACGTATTGACCATAATGTGGAGGAGTTTGATAATAGATATTGCAATTCTCAAGATCAGTAATAAATGAGATCAGATGATTTTCTCCTGATAAGTTAATTCTGGGCCATCGATGTAGTAGGTTCTGTCTACCATCTTCCGCACATTCTTTGAAGAATGAAAATAAGCTGTCAATGGAAATAAGCTATCAACTATTTTGAAATAAACAATATAAATTACTTAATAACTATGTTTGAGAAACTCACATAGCAGTAGAATTGGAAGCGTATCAACAAGGACCCAAATGTCCATATTGTCTTGGGCGATGTCAGGATCACCAAGATCCATGGTGACAAGCATACCCTCATGAAAATCATACATCTTGCAAAGTGCTTCCCAATTCAAGCAACCAAAATGGTTACACTCTCAGAATTGTACAAATTTACCTCAAAATCCATACCATGATGGGTCCTTAGGTGAATTTTCATTGTTTTCATACTTTCATGATCTTCAAAATCCATCCTCTCCAAGACATAGCGTCTTGCATGGCATAGGATAAGCTAGTCGAATTGTAAAGGACAAAAAATACACGTTGAAGTAGTTGAAGTCGTGCTTAATTACAAAAAAAAAACACTTCTCGTCGTTGCGTACCGTTTCAACATCGAAATTCTCCTGGAGCTTAATGTTGAAGCGCCGACCTTCATCCAGGTGAGGCCTGTCTCGCAGACCTCGGTCGTTGTTGCACCAGTAGCACTCCCCCGGGAGACTTTCGTCGTTCGGTGACGACATTTCCTATGTTCATAATTCAAAGATTAAACTTGTACAATTAAATATATGTACCACAAAAACTAAATTAGATCATTATTATTCATCATAGTTGACTATCGGTCTGCCGAGTCTTTTCTTGAAAACTCTCAGCTCATGTGGTGTATATATTCGACCATGGGTGACGGTCGCTCCTCCCTTCGTCCCCGAGTGCATTACACCAAAATGTTGGGCGACTGAAATTCACGGAAAAATCTGGCATGACCTTTGCTAAAAAAGAACATATCGAGCGCCTGAAATTTGTCGGAACGGAAATTAATCAACACTTCGGCAAAACATAGGCAACTCGGAGGTGTAACCTGCAAACATGGCTGGCCGCTTGGGCAAGCACATATCCTATTTGAGCAACACAAGACATACATGTTTATATCTGCATCATATCAGCATTCAAACTTGATGGTCATTGCATTTCAATGGTTGAAAATATGAACAAAAACATTTCAAAATATCTTATAGGACTCATATTGACATGGAGATTTGACTGGTCTCACCTCAAGGTCGTAGGGGGTCGGTGACGGGGACGACAGCAGGGATGATGGAGAGGCTCCTTGATTTTTGCAAAAACAAAAACCCTATAAGCTATCAACTAATCAAATGCATATGCCTTGCATAGTGGGCTCCAATTTGAGCATTCAAAATAGGAGTACTTCTCCTATTTGAGCATTTAATAAGCAAAACCAAATCGTAAAATAAATAAGTATTCAAATTAGCATGCATTCAATAAGCAAAACTAAATCATCTCTTGCATCTGTACATCATCGAATATTATCACTAATACATCTCAAATAGTATTATACATATAACATCACTAATACAGCTAAAACCCTAGCAAATGACGGGCATCAGCGCGGGTTGTGGACATCCAAAGAGAAGGAACCATCACAGGATCATAGCTCCAGTGAGATCCCTGAAGAACCTGCCCTCCAACGCAACCATGTAGCAACGGACGTGCTCGTCCTCCTCGCTAACACGGTTACGTACCACCTCCGCGGGGTCCTCAAGCCTCCGCACCGTCACTGGCCCACGCGACGGCCACCAAAGAAGGTTGAGGTCCACGATGGGCCGGCTCCTCACCAAGCTGTGCCCCCCCGGAAGGTAGCACCTCCCAGTACCAGCCCGACGGAGCCCAGTCCTGGACATGGCCCCTCTGATCAAGCAGGCGTCCTCCATCGAGTCGATGACGAGGATGCGGGATAGGCATCGTCGACGCCGATGCGGGAATAATTGCTTTAACTAAAAAAATAACAACAAATGTGATATGTTCAAAACATGACATGTCCACTTCAAAACGAATCAACCTAGAATACTGTTAAATACACCTAAAAATAAACTAGTTCTATTAATTTTCTTCATAAAAATAAACTAGTTCTATACTAAAATTTTAGTTAGACTAGTTCTATTAATTCAACTAGTTCAACTAAGCACTTACTATAAATAAAAATAAACTAGTTTCTTAGTAAAAATAAACTAGTTCAACTAGTTCTATTAATTTTCTTACTAATTCTATTAAACACTTACTAAACAGTAAAGAAAACTATGTTATACAATAGTAAAAAAAACTACAGTAAAAACATAAAAAAAATAAAGATGGAGGGAGGAGGGGGCGGGAGGGGGAGGAGGAGGATTGAGGAGAGAGGAGGAGGGGAAGGAGGCCGGTGCGATCGGAGGAGGGAGGAGCAGGGAGGGAGGAGGCGTGGGAGGAGGGGGAGGCGGCTGTCGGTGTCAAAACCGGCGGATCTTGTGTAGGGGGTCCCGAACTGTGCATCTAAAGCTAATGGTAACAGGAGGCGGTGGACACGATGTTTACCCAGGTTCGGGCCCTCTCGACGGAGGTAATACCCTACTTTCTGCTTGATTGATCTTGATGATATGAGTATTACAAGAGTTGATCTACCACGAGATCATAGAGGCTAAACCCTAGAAGCTAGCCTATGATTATGATTGTCATCGTCCTACAAACTAAACCCTCCGGTTTATATAGACACCAGAGGGGGCTAGGGTTACACAGAGTCGGTTACAGAGAAGGATATCTATATATCCGAATTGCCAAGCTTGCCTTCCATGCGAAGGAGAGTCCCATCCGGACACGGGACAAAGTCTTCAATCTTGTATCTTCATAGGCCAACAGTCCGGCCGAAGTATATAGTCCGGCTGTTCGAGAACCCCTTAATCCAGGACTCCCTCAATAGCCCCTGAACCAGGCTTCAATGACGATGAGTCCGGCACGCAGATTGTCTTCGGCATTGCAATGCGAGTTCCTTCTCTGAATACTCCATAGAATATTTTGAACACAAGAATCGTGTCTGGCTCTGCAAAACAAATTCCACATACCACCGTAGAGAGCACAATATTCCACAAATCTAATCTGCTGACAACTTTTTATAGCGTGACATCACACCATGGCCCGGTCATTATTCGAACCATTTTCACAACCAGCTACTGCACACATTGCGAGGCGGTTTCCTTGGCACGTCTTGTCAAAGCAGAGTTTGTGTCCTCTTATCACGAGATTCTCATCAATACGGGCGTGGGTAACCCAACCGTGCCATCAATCGTGGCGCTTGGGGAATAAGCGATTTGAATGGGAAAGTGGGGAGGCGCACAGTTTCTATCGCCTTTATAAAGAGATAGGGATTCCCCCTTTTCACCCACGCCTTCTTCCTCCTTCGCTCATCCATTCTCGCACTCTCGAGCTCCAGCGCCCAAGTTCTCACTTCCTCCGTAAAGCCATTCCAGACATGTCCAAAGAGGGAGGCAAGTGGATGGCCTCCTCCATTACGTAGGAGGACATCACGAAGCTCCGGGAGGCCGGATACTTAGTCGCAGACATCGCGCACCGGCTCCCGGACGAAGGGCAGATCATCCCTACTTCGGAACCCCACGAAAGGGTTGTGTTCCTCCCCCACTTCGTCCATGGACTGGGATTTCCCCTTCACCCATTTGTCCGTGGGATCATGTTCTATTATGGGCTGGATTTTCTCCTACATGGAGACCGTGAAGGGGTGGCAGTCGGGGTGGTTCTACATCACCGAGGCGCGAGACGCCAACTGGGCGGCGGACCCCGAATTTCGATCCGGCATCCCCATGCGGCTCACCTCCTGGAAAAAGAAGGGCTTAGCCTGGCGCGCACCTGCGGAGCTGACCGGACTCCAGAACTTTATCAAAAATATGATAAGCAAGAAGATCAAGCTTGTCAACATGGTTCAGGTCATGCTCTTCCACCGGATCCTCCCGTGTCAAAGAAGGGCATTCAATATGTGGGAGTTTGATTCGGCCAAACACCAGACACCGCAAGAGCTTTTCGGCACGACGCACAAAGACGTCTGGAAGGTGCTGTTCAAGGCCGCCGAAGTACCTCCTCCCACTACCGAGGACCGCGGACTCAGCGCAAAGCGCCCCGCCAATCCGGTAAGCTCTCTAGATTTCACAAGATCTGCCTTTCTCAGTATGTTCGTGGGAGGAATCTAAGCCACCATGCTGGTTTTAATAGGACTATGTGGCGACAGCGAAGCGAATCGACTGTCCAGCTCCGCTACCCGAAGATCCCGCAACTGCTCTCCTGACGGAGATGCTGTTTTCGGTGCCCTAAGAGGTGCCGGAGAAGAAGGCCAAGAAGAAGGCCACAGGGACCAGGAAAGGTCTCTGGCGCAAGGTTGTGTCGGACTCATCGTCCGAAGACACCGAGGCGAACTCCTCCAATGAGAATGAGGAGGAGGAAGAGGAAAATCCTCCCCCCCCCAAACCAAGGGGGAGAAGAAAAGGTAGGCCGCCCCGCCTGGGGAGGCCGAAGGGTCCAAGAAGGGAAGGACCCTCCCTCCGGACCACTCCACAACAGCCGCCTACACCGACGAGGAGTGGTTGCCCAGGGACAAGCCCCGGGCGAAGTCGTAAGTATCCAGACACTTATAATACTTTTGGTATGTTTTGTTTTATTGCTTCTTATCACATTAAATGCGATTGTGCAGTCCATCCAAAGCCCACATCAACGTATCCTCCTCGGATGGTTCTCTGAGCTAGTCGGAGATGAATAGCTATTCACTCCCGACGGCCACCACCCCCCGGCCCGCGGACGACACCGAGATGTTGTCTCAGAGGATACCAGAACAGGGGGAGACGGTTCTGGAGACGCCTCAAGGCGAAATCCCAGAAGCTGGACACATGAGGGGGAAGACCCCCATGGATTCTGATGACGGGGGCCGCGGCAAGTCTGGCCCCCAGCTGGATACTGCGCCGGAACCTCCAATGGTTCCGGATTCAGGTAGGCAGCCCCTCGCTAAGGAGGGCGAGCCGCCTGTGCCGATGACCTCTGTCCATCCAGAGGCATCGGACAATTTGCTAGAAGCGCTTCCGGCGCTTCCATTAACGAAGAGCACTGTACTCTTATGAGTACGGTTATTGAGAAGGTTCGGTCCGCCAAAAGTGGATTGACCGAAGCCTGCGCTAGCCTCCTAACAGGTTTTAAGGTAAGTGATCACATTATGAGGAAATATCACAGCATAGACAGTAGCCCCTGATGCTTTATTTGGTGTTTGGAAGGAAAGGCTGAACAGAGGATCAAATAACATCCATAGGAGTCTAATCATGCTATGCGTATGTGAATAAGCAGGCGTCACTGCTGGCCGCTGCCGCCCGCACTGCGGGGGTCTCCGGACTGAAGCGGGACCTGGGGCAGGCCGAGGGAGAGCTCAGCCTCGTGAAGAGATTGAGGAGAACAAAGGTAAATGATACCCCGTCCGTGTGTTATATAAAGGAAAAATCATTGATGCTAATAGAAGCATTATGAAACTTAATAGGGGCCATGACCGAAGTGGCGGCCCTTAAGAAAGCGCTGTCCAAGGCCGAAGACAAGGCGGCCAAGGAGTGCACCGAGCGTGAGAAGCAGGAGGCTCGGGTAAACGAGGTCCAGCAAGAGCTCCAGGACTTCATCAAAAAATTCGAGTCCTTGTTGCATGACTCCAAGACGCAAGAGTCTGAGCTTGCGAAGGCCCTCCAGAGTGCGCAAAACGCCAAGGCCGAAGCCCAAAAGGCCCTCCAGGAGATCCAGGCGGCCAAGAAGATAGTGGCGGGTAAGGCATTCATTATGCAAAGCAAGCATGTGAAGGAGACTTTCCTGTTGCTTACCCGAATTCGGAGCTCTCCAGGAGCGTTCGCGGATCTGTCGCACAACATATCGGATGCCGCGGAGTTCTACTGTGCTAAGGATGGGAGCTCGACGGAGAAGTTGTTCTGATCCCAGTATATTGGGGCCGAACATCCGATGTCCTTGAGCGACCAGCTGAAGCAACTGGTCGAACTGCACAAAGCAGCCGAACTGGCCATGAAGGACCTTATAGTCCGGCTATGGCCTGGCGAGCCCTTGCCTGGCAGCTATTTCGTCCTTGTAAAGCGGATGGTAAATGCCTGTCCGCGGCTTGAAGTCATTAAGCGGTCCTTCTGCATTGAAGGTGCACGCAGGTCCTTCGCCCGTGCGAAAGTGCACTGGGCAAAGATGGACGCCGAGAAGCTGGCGACGGAGGGGCCGCCGAAGGGGAAGGAGCACCGTCACCCCGAGAATTCTTATGAGGGTGTCCTGAAGGGTGCCCGCCTTGTGGCGGATGAATATGCTAAGGATGTAATATTTGAATGAATGTACTCATGTCATCTTGTAATATGAAAAACGAGTTTATGTGCGCTATATAACGCTTTGTTGATTTAAAACATTACCTTCTGTGCAGCCGTTTATAAAATCTGAGAGATGGCTAGTCGTCGGCTTCTGCCCCCATGTAGCTAGTACCGGGGTGTTCGGGATAAATCTAAACACTCTTTATCCAAATTTTTGGTCCTTTAAGGAGGTGTTTTAGCGCAGCGAACAAGGCAATCTGACTATACAACTTTATCACTCTCACTTAGCCATAGAAGTCTACAATTTTAAATTTTGGCGAAGCCCCTAGTATTCGGAAGGCCAAACTTGGGGAGCTATGCACACCTAAATTGGACAAGGACGATTCCTCGCCCGAAGCGGAAAAAATCTTTAAGGATTTGAGACCTCTTTAACAGCGACCAACTCTCGCCGCATCATGACAGTCAGTTTTCGGCTTTCTCTACTGAGGTGCTCGTCCGGAAGAACCGGGACACAATCGCAGTAGTTCTCCCTGCGCTACCTTAGCCGACACAGCGAAACGTAAGGCACCAAAACATGGGAGCCGGGCAAACCCAACTATTGACCCAAGACATGATTCGGAGCTGATGCATATAATGCTATAAGTTCAGGGTGCCGCACTGTCAAAAGTGTTCGGACTTTTCTTGCCGTGTTATGGGGTACACTGAGGCCCCTGGCGAACTGAACGTACCAAAGTGTACGGGTGCAACTTGTAGTAAATAAGCAGTCTAGGGAAAAAGAGGAAGAAAATATAATAATAAGTTGACACTGTATTTTTTCCATTGTTATCTATAATACCTAAATAGTTCATCCCCACTGTTCTATTTCTCTTGACATGCAAGCTATCCACATCATCAAATAGACCCCACATGATTTTCTATATCATCTATTTTCCCACTACGTGATTCACATCATCTGCTAATGTCATGAATTTATTTCCACGCGAGAACTCAATCGCTAATATATCATCGTACAGTATACCCATATGTCTCTCGGTCTTCTGAGGATGACAACTGAGCCACATTAGTTTGTAACTGAGGGGGCACGACCTTCCTGGGAACTCATCGTTTCCCCTTCCCCACGAGGCGGTCAGCCAATTTCTTATTTATGCGTCCACTTCAACCGGCCACGGCGAGGTGCTCCCTCTGCCCCCAGGGCTTGCAGCTGATTGTCTTTCTCAGTGTGATGGTGGATGGACGAGGTTACCTCCGCCTATCTGCATCACCTCTCTCTCGATCTCGATCTCAATCTCAATACTCAGCTATCCATTTTTTTTACCATGTACATGAGACCAGGAGCAGGTCGTCGCACCACGTAACCGTCGCCAGGATGCCCGGTTGCTCTTAGCCTGCGTTCTCCACCTATGATGTCTGCTGATTCTGCTGCGCACATCCGCGTGTTGTACGGGGTAGCACTGTAGAAAGAGCATACAAGCTCGGATCTTAAATCCAGTAATCCTTTGTATGTCTCCCGTGCCTACTTTTACTGGCCTCTCTTGGCTGCACGCATACCACCAAGTAGGTAACAAAGCAGCAGATTTATTTTCTCTTTTAATCCTCTGTCTCGATCCAGCCAGCATCGGCTTGAGTTGGACCTCTTCCAAATTGTCAAAGTTGTTTTGCAATCTGGATGCTATGTATACCTAGCACTACGTAGGTTGAGCAAGTCACGTACCCAAGAAAAAAGAAAGCTGGGAGTTCATTATTGAAGGTGCAGACAAACAAATTGTATTTTAAATAGTATCTTTGCATATATTCTGTATGATGCCCTGCTGTTCATTTTGTTTATTTTCCCCCCTTCTCTAATTAGTGTGCTTATTTCCTACTAATATTTTTGTATTAACATGTATGGTTGCATTGTCTTATTTCTTTTGAAATCAACACTGTACTTTTGATTGCCAGTAAGATACAAAGATCATATACAAATTTTGGTGACATGACTGGTCTTATAGACAGACTATGTAAGCTGATTTCAGGTTATAGGCAAACCAACTTCTACCGTTTTCTCTTTCTTAATCAAAGATAGGTAAAAATATCCTGCCTCTGAAAACATACTTTTCTTTTATTTTCTTTCTTTTTTCTTAGCGTGCACCTCTATTTTAAGCTCTTTGTAGTGTCCCGTGCTGAGTTGTACCTTCAGTATTTGTTTATCTTATCCCCATTATAGTTGGTCCTTGTTTTCACATATGCTTGCAGGTGCCTCCATAAGGACGGCAACTACGAGGTACAAGGTGTGCAAGGTGTGCCTATGTTCCATTGTTCTGTCGAATATTACATGGCTCACTATGTAATTCAAAGCCATCTCTCTTGCTTCGTGCAACATAAGTTAGGAAGAAAAGAATGTTGTCAAAAATTAATGCTTATATGTTGTTGCTTTAGTCGTTCCCTGTTTCAAAAGGTAGCTAACAACAACTACCAGGGACAGGGAGGTAGAAGGTGTTCAAGGTGTGTTTATGTTCTATTGTTCTATCAAATATTATGGCTCACTCCGTGATCCAGAGAAATCTCACTTGCTTCCAGAATCGTAGTTAGCAAGAAAACAATGTTGTTTGAAAATTGATGCTTATACACTATTGCTTTAGTCTTTCACAATTTCACCTAAATTTTTTGGCCCCGAATTTTTATTGATGCATGATTGTCACCATCTACTCCTGGTCTGATCATGCTAGATAGTTTTATTCTCAAACATTGATACTTTAAATTTTTAGCAACCTTATACATTATCCCGGCGATCCAGTCATGCCTGCTAAATTGATATATCATTGCATTACATCTGATAAGCTCTAACATATATTGCCATAGGTATGCAAATATCAGCTCATTTCGGTTGCCATTGGTAGTGTTCATTTCTGTACTGATGTGCCCAGTATGTCTTTTTTTTCCCACTTGGGATCATATTCTGTAGTTCATATTTTGTTTAATATAGCGGGATAAGAAGAGCCAGAAAAAAGAGGCAAGGTGTAGATAGTTTTTACCCACTCGATCAACTACCTTCAGTTGTGCCCTTCGTAGTGTTCATTTCTTTAGTGATGTGCCCATTGTGTGATTTTGATTGTGGGATCATAAACTACAATTCATTTTTACACCAGAATAAAATGTTCAGACTGTCAGACTATTTTAATGCAAGGTGGGACTGTTCTTACCTATCAATTATGTTCATATAAAAAGCCTACAACTATCTTTCTTTGTACATGAAATTTATTTAATTTTTTGGAGATCAATTATGCACTGACACCTGCATACATCTCAATTTTGACACAACATAATCCCTATATCATATCCTATAACACTAAAATTGATCCCGACTAACTATCTTTCCTTCCCATTCAAACTATCCATGTCATCATAATTAAATCTACAAGGGGCATCGACCCTTTCTCTTCTCGCTTCACCTCGAACTGGTACCTCTGTTTGATCTCGCAATGATTTGTTCCTGACCATAACATAAAACAAAAGATATCTCATAATGCAACTATTACATTATACATGTTAAATTCCCTTTATTTTACTCAATTTTGACACAACACAATCCCGATATCATATCCTATAACACTAAAATTGAT
>NC_041386.1:656204735-656208034 GCF_002162155.2 Triticum dicoccoides | reverse complement strand
CTCATAATGCAACTATTACATTATACATGTTAAATTCCCTTTATTTTACTCAATTTTGGCACAACACAATCCCTATATCATATCCTATAACACTAAAATTGATCCCGACTAACTATCTTTCCTTCCCATTCAAACTATCCATGTCATCATAATTAAATCTACAAGGGGCATCAACCCTTTCTCTTCTCGCTTCGCCTCGAACTGGTACCTCTGTTTGATCTCGCAATGATTTGTTCCTAACCATAACATAAAACAAAAGTTATCTCATAATGCAACTATTACATTATACATGTTAAATTCCCTTTATTTTACCTTTTTGTTGCGGAGAACCTCCTTTTTTTCCAAACTAAGATTTTTTATATAAAAAGTTTTATAAGGATTCACGCAGCAACGCGCGGGGTATCATCTAGTTTAAATAATACGTCAAAGCGTATGTATACAAGTAGTGCGATGAGCAAAATAGGACTATTTAACATATCCTAGCCAAGGGTAAGCAGCGTGTGGGTATATAAAACAGGTATAACGATCGTTACCAGAGACCACCTGGGTATTCCCTTATACGTTGAAGCTTCTTACCTCCTTGGTTTTTCCCTCCTGTGATGAGTCCGATACTCTAGCTATCTAAAAGGGCTTCCATAAAGTTGGGTCTTGAAAGAAAGAAAATGATGAAGGAATGCGGGTCCTGGGGCGGTCGAGCCGCATTGTGGACCGCGTCGTAGCCGTGCCTCCGCCTATGCCCATGGTATTTTTAGTGCGTAATTATGTACGCGCGGCACAAATTTCGCCGCTTGACTGGGACTAGGACGGAGGCCGAATTGCTAGTCGAGCTCTGGACGTGCCGGACGATCCTGTTGCAGGGTAATCCGAACTCGTTTGACAATGTTCGGGGTCTTTATCGCCGGCTTGGCGGTCTGCCTAAGAAGGCTGCTTTGTACTTCTACTGCGAGGGCCGCAGTGTGCTGCTCCGTACGAAGCAAGCGTTCTGTGTTTCCATTGACTATTATAACCCCGCGAGGTCCTGGCATCTTGAGCTTGAGGTATGCGTAGTGTGGTACCGCATTGAATCGAGCAAATGCGGTTCGTCCTAGTAGGGCATGATAACCACTACGGAAGGGGACGATATCGAAGATTAACTCCTCGCTTCAGAAATTGTCCGGAGATCCGAAGACCACTTCGAGTGTGATTGAGCCCGTGCAACAGGCCTCCAGACCTGGTATGACACCCTTGAAGGTGATTTTTGTGGGCTTGATCCTTGAGCGGTCGATGCCCATTTTGCACACTATATCCTGATAGAGCAGGTTTAGGCTGCTGCCACTGTCCATAAGGACTTGTGTGAGATGGAATCCGTCGATGATGGGGTCAAGGACCAATGCGGCCGAACGCCATGACGAATACTGGTAGGATGATCCCTGCGATCGAAAGTGATCGGACAAGAGGACCATGGTTTGAACTTTGGGGCGACTGGCTCCATCGCATAGACGTCACTTAGTGCACGCTTCCGTTCCCGCTTGGGAATATGGGTTGCGTATATCATATTCACCATTTTCACCTGGGGAGGGAATTTCTTCTGTCCTCCTGTGTTCGGCGGCCGGGGCTCCTCGTCGTCGTCGCTATGCAGCCCCTTTTCCTTGTTTTCAGCATTCAACTTGCCGGCTTGTTTAAGCACCCATCATTCTTTGTTGGTGTGGTTGGCTCGTTTATCGAGGGTGCCGTGAATTTGACATGAGCGATCAAGTATGCGGTCCAAACTGGACGAGCCCGAATTCTTTCTTTTGAATGGCTTTTTCCGCTGTCCGGATTTAGAGCCTCTGAATCCGGCATTGACTGCCGTGTGTTCGGCGTTGTCGCCATTGTTGTGACACTTGTGTCTATTGTGTCGTGGCTTTCCGTTGCTATCTCTAGCGTCTGAATCACCGGAGTTTTTTTGGTGTGATGTTGCTACGAGCTAGCCAGCTGGCCTCGCCCGCGCAAAAGCGGTTCATGAGTGTCGTGAGGGCTGCCATGGACTTTGGCTTCTCTTGGATGAGGTGTCGGCCGAGCCACTCGTCACGGATGTTATGTTTGAAGGCCGCTAGGGCTTCGGCATTCGGACAGTCGACGATTTGGTTCTTTTTAGTTAGGAACCGAGTCCAGAATTTCCTGGCTAACTCTCCGGGCTGTTGCGTTATGTGACTTAAGTCATCAGCATCCGGTGGTCACACGTAAGTGCCCTGGAAGTTGTCGAGGAATGCGTCTTCCAGGTCCTCCCAACTGCCAATGGAGCTTGCTGGCAGGCTATTCAGCCAATGCCGAGCCGGTCCTTTGAGCTTAAGTGGTAGGTACTTGATGGCATGTAAGTCATCGCCGCGAGCCATGTGAATGTGTAGGAGAAAATCTTCAATCCATACCGCGGGGTCTGTTGTGCCATCATATGATTCAATGTTCACGGGTTTAAACCCTTCTGGGAATTCATGATCCATTACTTCATCAGTGAAGCATAGGGGGTGTGTGGCGCCTCTATGCCAGGCCACAACCCGACGCAGCACAAATGAATCTGGTCTATTGTATTCGGCCTGACCGGACTTTTGTTTAGTGTATCCGGCGTGACGGTTATCGTCATGCGTTGTGGCACGCCCCCGTGATCCGTAGATCGACCTTGACTGTCCTACTTTGTTTTTCAATACGTCTCGCAGGTCCTTCGTGTAGCCCCGGGCCTTAGTATTATTGTTTGGTTGGCGACGGGGTGCGGTTTGGACTCCGGGATGATATGCCACTTTGTCTCGTCCACGGGGTGGCCGATCAGCCGCATCATGCGCTGGTAGTGTGGGCTTTAACGCCTCCTCCTTGAGTTGAGGGAGCAACCTGTGCTCTGTGTAACTTTTGGTAGGGCGCTCGAGTCCATATTCCTCAGCAGCCAGGACCTCGGTCCATCTATTAGTTAGCAGATCTTGATCAGGTTGAAGCTGTTGCTGCCTTTTCTTCAAGCTTTTTGCAGTGGCTATAAGTCGGCGCTTGAAGCGCTCCTGCTCGACGGGATCCTCAGGCACGATAAATTCTTTGTTGCCCAGGCTCACTTTGTCTTCGGAGAGAGGCATGTAATTATCATCCTCTAATTCTCCATCTGTTGCCTATTCCTTAGGGCTAGCTTGCCCATTCTCTTGCTCGGCCTGCTCGAAGCCTGGCTGGGCAGGATTGTTTTCGTCTTCGGCACCATCCGGATTGTTGTCATCTCTTGTGCCGGTATCGCTATTTTTGCTATGGCGGGGCTTGGAGCGGCGCCTATGACGCTGGTGCTTAGATTGCTTCTCCAAGGGGTTATC
>NC_041386.1:656195461-656204115 GCF_002162155.2 Triticum dicoccoides | reverse complement strand
ATGAGGTGGCTGTCCAGCGCCCTATAGGCGGTGGTTCCTATTCTTCTCCTGCATCGTCGTCCATATCGTCGATGTCTTCGGAGTTGAAGTCAAGCACGTCGGTTAAGTCATCGACAGTGACTATTAAGTGGGTGGTGGGTGGGGGACAAATTTCTTCGTCGTCCGCTTCCTACTCGAGCCGGACATAGTTCGGCCAAGAATCTCCCAACAAGGAAAGAAACCTTAATGAATTTAGCACATCACCCAAGGGTGAGTACTGAAAAATATCCGTGGAGGTGAACTCCATGACCGGTGCCCAATCAGATTCGATAGGCATGGACATACGCAGTTCGGATCCTATAGCTGGAGATGAGTCCGAGGGTCCGATGACACCATCCTCATAGGAGGTGGGATCAGTGTTTGGATCCAATGATGATGAGTGTGCGGCCTCCGTGGCGGGGTCCATCCACCCGTCCTTGGATGGCACGATCTGCTCCGGATTTATTCCCGGGGCCGCCGCAGGTGCGATCTCCCGAACACTGTCCGATGGCAGATCTAAGTCATGCTCGTCGTGACTGTTCGGCGTACCTGACATGGGCTCGAATCCGTCGAAGATCAAGTCTCCATGGATGTCGACAGTATAGTTCAAGCTTCCAAAACTGACCTAATGGCCAGGGGCATAGCTATCGATCTGCTCCAGGTGGCCAAGCGAGTTGGCCCGCAGTACGATGCCACTGAATACGAAGATCTGTCCGGGAAGGAAAACCTCCCCCTGGACCGCGTCTTTGAAGATGATTGAAGGAGCCATCAAGCCGTATCGCGACGACACAGTGGAACTCTCAATGAAAGCACCAATGTCAGTGTCAAAACCGGCGGATCTCGGGTAGGGGGTCCCGAACTGTGCGTCTAAGGCTAATGGTAACAGGAGGCGGGGGACACGATGTTTACCCAGGTTCGGACCCTCTCGATGGAGGTACTACCCTACTTCCCGCTTGATTGATCTTGATGATATGAGTATTACAAGAGTTGATCTACCACGAGATCGTAGATGCTAAACCCTAGAAGCTAGCCTATGATAATGATTCTTGTCGTCCTACAGACTAAACCCCCCGGTTTATATAGACACGGAGGGGGCTAGGGTTACACAGAGTCGGTTATAGAGAAGGAGATCTATATATCCGAATTGCCAAGATTGCCTTCCACGCAAAGGAGAGTCCCATACGGACATGGGAGGAAGTCTTCAATCTTGTATCTTCATAGTCCAACAGCCTGGCCGAAGTATATAGTCCGGCTGCCCGAGGACCCCTTAATCCATTACTCCCTCAGCGGCGGCCGGAGGAGGAGGAGGGAGGGGACGGTGGGTGGAGGGCTACTGGCGGAGGAGGGAGGAGGGACGAGGTGGCGGCCGGAGGAGGAGGGGGAAGGGGGCGATCGGAGGAGGAGGGAGGAGGGCACGGTGGGAGGAGGAAGGAGGGGAGGAAGGAGGAGGAGGGAGGATGAGGGATGGAGAGAGTACCTCGGTGGAGGAGCAGCGCGGCGGCGGACGATGACGGCGGAGGACGAGGGGCGTACGGGGAGAGTGACTGAGAGGGAGAGTGAGTGAGAGGGTCGGCCGCGTGGGGAGGATAAGGTAGGGTTAGTAGTAGCGCGGGTTCGTGAAAAGCGCTACTGCTACGGAGCATAGCAGTAGCGCTGGGTACGGTTACACGCTACTACTAAGTGGGGCTAGCCATGTGCGCCCGGTTCAAACTTAGCAGCAGCGCGTTTTGCTAGTACGCGCTACTGCTGAAATAATAGCAGTAGCGCGGTTTATTTACACGCGCTACTACTAAGTAGCAGTAGCGAATGATTTTGTCCAGCGCTACTATTAAGATGCTGTGTATGAGGTTTTCCAAGTAGTGTAATAATGAAGTATTTGATTAGACTAAAGGTTCTACTGAACCCTCTCAGGTATACGCCATGACGGTGTTGCATCTACGCTTATATGCTTAGGCCTGGAACACATGCTCTGCTTTCAGGATTTATCTCTATAACAAATACACTGTTCGAGGAATCGTCAGAGTTTTCCTCGGGTTTAAAGTTTATACTAAAATATGTAATTTTGATCAGCAGTATAAGGGTCGGTAAAATGCCATTCAAGATATGTATTGACGGTAACGCGCAAGGCGCTCTCATATGTGTGTAATTTGTGGTCTTAAGATGCTCTATGCGCTCGCGGTTGTTTGGTTAAATATAATTTGCCATGAGTTTATGGAAACTAATTGTTAGTTGGTTTTTAGTAAAATCCGTTTTGCTAGCAGTTTTGTGAATAATCAGTATAGGAAAAATAGTGTTTGGGATTATGAAACTGTAAAGATGGACATGCGATTTACTTGTTTGGATAAAATTCCATATTCCTCTCTCTGTGAGTTGTGGAAGGAGGATGGCATGAAAAAAGTTTGGGGCGTGAGGAAGTTAGTTAGGATCCCGTATTGCTAAATCGCTTTTTTGGGAAAACAACAAATAGTAGTTTCTCTACAAATGTGAAATCCTGAGTTTACCTGAAAAAAGTTCTTCATATACGCGGGTTAGTTAGAATAGCCAAGAAAGATTCTATTCGGTTAAACAGTTTTTCAAGTTTATAGGAATTGTGTTTTGTATATACTATGTATCCTATCAACCCTAGCTAAGCTGTGAACTCTATGACGCCATCAATACTTGAACGTACTGCACTTCTGTCTTGTTTGGACTCCCGACTGAATCATGGTAGTTGTACATTTTGTACTCAGTGCATGTCACACACACCATGATTATCTACTGATTGTTAAGTGCTTAGTATGTGTTCGGAAGATATCAAACTAGTTGGCTTGATATCGGGCACATGCAGGGGAGTACTCCAAAGTCAACTATATATCAGGATGGGATCAAGCTTACATAAACAGGTATTATCATGCATGTTCGTATGATAGTCCAGTATCAGCTCTAAGATCATGAATGGCAAACTGGAGGGGCTAATTTATCAACGCGTGTGCTTATAAATAGGGTCTCTAGCTAGCTAGTACTCATATCAACACAACCACGAGAAAACACTTCCATTTTTCTAGATAGAGCTTTGAGCCGCAACATCCGCCTTCCGCTGTCGCAATGGCTTCCAGCTCCGTGCTTAAGATGGCCACCATTTTCATGCTGGCCCTATTCGCCAGCCAGGCTCTGATGGCTACACCAGTGACGGCTTAAGGACTAGGTAACCGGCACAACCTTTTGGAGAAGTATGAAGAGACGCAATGTCCACTAGTAGAAAACAGGGCATTTGTCCTGGTTCGTAAGGGCCTTTAGTCCCGGTTCATGAACCGGGACTAATGGGTTGTTACTAATACCTCCCCCCTTTAGTCCCGGTTCAAACACGAACCGGGACAGATGGTCCTCCACATGGCCGGTGCGATAAGCCCAGGCAGGGGGCCTTTGGTCCCGGTTGGTGGCACCAACCGGGACCAAAAGGCATCCACGCGTCAGCATTCCAGTGGCTGGGTTTTTTGTTTTTTTTGAAAGGAGGGGGGGGGGGTTGGGGGATTTGGGGGGTTAATTTAGGTGTTTCATATATTGTGTTAGCTAGCTAATTAATAGAGAGAAGTGTCCTCTCTTATGTCCGTGCTTGGTCGATGCTACGTACTATATACATAAGTGATCGAGAGAACCATTGAGTACAGAAGTTCGTCATGCATACTGAGAGAAGTGATCGATCGACCTCTCCTTCTCCGAGAGATTGGTCGAACAACAAGTTTTCGTATCATGTATCCGACGCTACTAGCTACATACATGTACAATATGTATAAGATCTCTTAATTACAATCCCCTAGCATTTGAAATCAACTTCCACATGGTATTCTCCGGCTTTATTGATGACATGGTCAAGAAAGAATCCCGCCAATTCCTCTTGAATTGCTTTCATGCGATATGGTTCTAGGAGTTCATTCCGCATTTGCCATGTCTAATTTGAAGAAGGGGGTTAATTAATACATATATATGAATGAAACTCAACAGAAATGATGGTGTAATAAAATGAAATTGTGAATATTATTGCTTACGCACTTCATATTGTCTTTTAGAGTAGCCCCGCTTGTTTTTTAAAGTCGCGTTGTGGATGAACTCGCACACGTAGTATCCACAGAAATCATTCCCTTGTTCCTGCCACAAGCACTTTACGAGAAATAGAGGTCAATCAAACTGATAATGAAGCATTATAAATGGCATTGATGAAAGTATAGCTATAGAATCAATGGGAGATGCGCGCAACTAGCTAGCCAGTAGTACTTACTTTCGGGTATGTATATCGCAGCTCCTTCGGTAGTCCCAGAGCTTCTGCGGTGAACTGTTTCCAAACCCTGCAAGACAAAGAAAATAATTATTATTACTTGAGATATCAGGAAATGAACAAAAAGTTGCCGGTATGGTGCGATAATGATCGATTGAACTTACTTGTTGAGCAATTCAGTCATGTCCGCATAGGTTTCGGGATCTTTCCGTCTCGAGTCTAAGACGGTTACTAGTCCCCGCTCAAGCTTAATCTCCAGAAGAACATAGTGGTACCTGCGCACGCATGCATAACTCATCAATTACATTACTATAACCTCGCTCGAGTAATAAGGGAAACCGAATATGCACACGCCAGTAACACTCACTTGCCATTGTAAGGAAAGAGTATGGTATCTTTGTTTTGATTTTTGATCAACGATCGTACTAAGTTGTCCTCGACCTCTTTGACGTCCTTTTTAACCAGAAATTCATCTGTGATATTTGTGTTAATGAACCCAATATCATAAATTTTTTGTTTTTTGCACTCGATGATCTTCAATCTACATAATATATTGAGGATAATTAATTATAAATACATGCAATGAAAGAGCCGAGCTATATATAGAGACTTAATGACAGAAATAGTACTTACAGACAGTAGCAAAAGACCATTAGTTTATCGAGGGCCTTTTGATTGAAGAACGTGAAGAAATCATCAAATGGAACAGTCAACAGATCAGTTGCAACGAGGTCATGCTCCTCTTTAATATTCAGATACAAAGCATTCGTCCCCCCAGACTCTCTGCAGGTTTTCATGTACCAATTATGGAATCTTCGCATCATTGTTGTCAGAGATTTTTCATCTTTGACGAGAGGCTTCCCATACTCGTATCTGTGTTCGTCCACCTCCAAGAAATCAGGAAGTTGATCGTCAGGCAGGTAATCTTCAAGATTGCCATAACCAGCCACCGTCCTCGGAGCATTAGCGACGATGTTGCCGCTAGACACATTGAGCGGGGGGCACGATTGGTTTTCTTGTTCGCCGAGCTGGTCAATTTTTTTCGCAGCTGCTCGTTCTCTTGACCTTAGAGGTCTGACAGTACTTATCGACCACTCCGCTTGGAGATATGTCTGTTCAGTAATGCGCTCATAGTTGCTTCTCGGTGGAGACTTTGCCGGTTTCCTCAGGGCATCGAGAGTGCGCTTTGCTTTCACCGGATCTACCTTCTCCTCCGGAGGTGGATGTCTCTTTGCTTTCACTCCTTCAAAGAACTCCTTCACGTGGGTCCGCACGATCGTATCATTTTCCTCCCCGGTTCTCTCATACGGTAACTTCTCTAGAGGCTTGAGAGGTGGACCGTATCTGTATTGCCTCCCGCCTCTGGTTGTGCTGCTAGACGCCAGAGCAGACGGAGCGGCTGCGGCGTCTGTCTTCTTTCGTGCTTGCTTACGAGGCGGAGGAGAAGGAGTACGACGCGCCGGAGCAGCCGGGGCAGCGGCAGGTCTCTTTCGCCCTTGCTGGCGAGGCGGAGAAGGAGGAGGCTGCTGGCTGCTCGGGAGCGCCGGCGCAGGCGGAGAAGGAGGCGGAGTGCCTCCACGCACCGGAGAAGGAGGCGGAGTGCCGCCACGCGTGCCCTGATCGTCACTCGCCAGAGGAGGAGGCGGTGGAGGAGGCGGAGTGCCATGACTCGCCGGAGGAGGAGGAGGAGGAGGCGGAGGAGGCGGAGTGCCCTGACTCGCCGGAGGAGGAGGAGGAGGCAGAGGCGTCCAGTTCGGAAGGTTGATGAGCTCCTTCCGCCATAGGCATGGAGTCTTCAGAGCAGAACCCAACCTAGTCTCCCCTTCACCGGTGGGGTGATCAAGTAGGAGGTCCTCAAATCCCTCCGTTATTTCATCCACCATCACCCTAACATATCCTTCTGGAATCGGCCGGCAGTGATAAGTTGCTCTGGGTCCAGTAGGATAAAGAGAGCCAACAACCGCCTTGACCTTCAAATTCATCCATCGCGCCATAATGTGGCAATTTTGAGACTCCGTGATAGCATCCACAGGATAGCTGGCAGGAGCCGTCAAGACATGCTCCGGCTGAAGCAGCTTGGTGGAAGCCACACTGCTTCTCCGCTGAGATGGCGGGGTAGCTTCGGGGGAAGCTTCGGTAGGTCGTTTGCTGTGATCTGCTGCATCTCGTTCCTCTTCTTGTTCCTCTAGCCCCATTACCCTTTTGTGCAGCGCCTGCAGTTGGCCCTGCTCCAGTTTCTTCCTCCTCTCGTGGGTTTTGTAACCCCCTGCGTCCGGAAAACCAACCTTCCACGGAATGGAGCCTGGCGTGCCTCGTGTCCGTCCAGGGTGCTCAGGATTCCCGAGGGCCATTGTGAGCTCGTCCTTCTCCCTGTCTAGAACGAACGTCCCTTGCTGCGCTGCATTGATATAGTGTTGAAGGTTCATGAGGGGTATTTGCAGTTGCTCATCCGTCCAACGACACTTCCCTGATACAGGGTCCAAGGTTCCGCCAGCCCCGAAGAACCAAGTCCGGCAATGGTCTGGCCAGTAGATTGTCTCTGGTTCGATCCCTTTTTCAAGCAGATCATTCTCCTCCTTGTACCACTTAGGCCGGGCTTTGAGGTAGCCACCTGACCCCGTGCGATGGTGAAGCTTCTTCTTCGCAACATTTTGCTTGTTTGTCGCCGACATCTTCTTACTCTTTTCCGATGTCTTGTGGGCCACAAATGCGGGCCAGTGATCTTTGATCTTCTCATATTTGCCGATGAATTCTGGTGTCTTTTTTTTGTTGACAAACTTGTTCAGCTCTTTCCTCCACCTCCTGAAAAGGGTTGCCATCTTCTTAAGAGCACAAGACTTGATTAATTTCTCTTTAACTGGCTTCTCAGGATCCTCCTCTGGCGGTAGGGTGAAATTTGCCTTCAGCTGAGTCCAAAGATCTTCTTTCTGCATATCATTGACATAAGACACCTTAGGGTCTTCCTCCTTAGGCTTATACCATTGCTGGATGCTGATCGGGATCTTGTCCCTAACAAGAACCCCGCACTGAGCAGAAAATGCGTTGTTTGTCCGGATGGGTTCAATCAGTTCGCCGTCGAGTGCGATTTCTATGATCTCAAACCTTTCATCCGAGCTCAACTTTTTCTTCAGGCCTCGTCTCCTTACCGAAGTTGTGCTCGATCCGGAGGGCTAGAAATTAAAAGGAAGAAAGAGAAGAGTAATTAATATGTGTACATATACCAAAACAATGGATGCATCAATTAACTAGTCAACACGGGCTTAACTAATATATATATACCTGGCCGGACTCGGTTCGATCACCGGAGCAGTCAGCACGGCCACCTTCTTGTACCTCCATTGTGTCACCGGAGCCATCATGAACATAGCCCTCTTCTTGAACCGGCATAAATGGGCCCAAGCCATCATGAACATAACCCTCTTCTTCACCCAGTCCTTCCTGACCATCGGTGTCGTTGAGAAATGACGCAACTTCATCACTTCCTTGTGCAATTATGTGCCCCAACATCGCTTCTGTTGCTTCATCTCGGGAGTGCTCCATAGTTTCTGCAAATATTTACAACATGTCAATTATTATTTAAACATGGTACAGATGGATATATATATATTAGTGGCAAACGTAGAACTAGCTAGCTAATCACAATAAGGAATCATGTTAGTGGCCTCGACGCTGCTTCTCTAGGGTTTGGGGTCGCCTCGACACAATGCTTCAAGGGTTTGGGGTGGCCTCGACGACAACGCTCTTTTAACTTGGTAAATTTGGGTGGCCTCGAGAGTTTTGGTCGAGCGAGAGGGCCGAGGGGGGTGCTGCCGTTGTATAGGTTATCACGGTCGAGAGGGGGTATATATATCGACCGCCCCTCATGTCGAAGTTATCTCGAGGGGGCGGCGAGGGCGAAGGCGAGCAGCCTGACGGCGACAGACCCGATAAAACATAAGAAAACGAAGAAGAAATAAAAAGAGGAGAAGAAAAGAAAATAATTAAGGAAAAGGAAGAAAAGAGGAAGAAGGAAGAAGGAAGAAGAAGAAGAAGAAAGGAATAGAGGACAAAAAGAAAAAATAGAATTTTTTTCTTCTATTTTTTCTTCTTCTCCTCTATTCCTTTCTTCTTCTCCTCTTCTTTTTCTTCTTTTTTTCTTCTTCTTATTTATTTCTCCTCTTCTTTTCCTCTCCTCTTCTTCTTTCTTTCCTCTTTTTTTCTTCTTCTTTCCTATCCTTCTTTTTCTAAAATTGTAACTTTTGCATATATAAAACTTTTCTAAATTGTAACTTTCTATATATGAACAAAAAACTTTCCATGAACAAAAAAACATTTTTAACATATATATTTAGCAAATTCTAGCCACATACATCACATACACATATACATTATAGCCACATACACA
>NC_041386.1:656186613-656194928 GCF_002162155.2 Triticum dicoccoides | reverse complement strand
AAAAACATATAGCATCATATGAACAAAAACATATAGCCACATACATACACATAGATTATATATATATATATGAAAAAATAATTTAAACTAATAAAAAAACAGAGCCGGGCAGAGGGGCATGGCGGCAGCGGTGGCGCAGGCGGGGCAGGGCAGGGGTGCAGGTGCGCTAGGCAGGGCAGGGGTGCGGGAGCGAGGCAGGTGCTCACAGGGGGGTGGCGGGGCACAGCGGGCGGTGTTGGGGCAGATGGCGTCGAGGGCGGCGGGGACGGCAAAGTTGAGCAGCCTGACAGCGTCAGAGGTGGCGACGACAGTGAGGTGGACCAGCCCGATGACGACGACGAGGTGGAGCAGCCTGACGGCTCGGCGGCGACGGCGACGAGGCAGATCGAGCAGTGGGCGTCGGGCGGAGAAGAAAGGGATGGATTTTGGAGAAACTGCTAAGTGCTAGTTATATATGAAGAGAATTAGTCCCGGTTCATGAAACCAACCAGGACCAATGCCCCCTTTAGTCCCGGTTGGTGCCACCAACTGGGACCAAAGGCCTCTTTTCAGCAGCCCAAAGGGCGGGAAGCGGCGGCCTTTGGTCCCGGTTGGTGGCACCAACCGGGACTAATGCCTCCCCCTTTAGTCCCGGTTGGTGCCACTCGCTAGTTGAGAGGGGTGCGCAGTGGTTTATAAGCCCCACTGCCGCACCCCTCTCGAGCTCCTCTCCACCGTAGGCTTGCGGGCCTATTTGCTACTGCTTTGCCTGATGGGCCTTCTGGGCCTACTGCGGGCCTGAATCCTGGCCCATGGTAGGGTTTATAGTCGTATTCAGGCCGTGGGGGCCCAGTAGGAGGCATTTTTTTGTTTTTTTGTTTTCTTTCTTGCTTTATTTATTTTATTTTGTTTCTACTTACAACAAAATACTTATTGTTGCTATTTTTAATTATTTTCCAGTTTTTTTGTTTTGTTTTCTGCATTATTTATTTTCTTTTGTTTTTTGCTTTATTTTTTAATTCTTTTTGCTTTTAGTTTTAGAAAAATTATAAACTTTCTGTTAGTGCCATTAGTTTTCAAATTTGAAAACACTTTTTTTGTTTTTTTTGTTTTCTTTCTTCTTTATTTATTTTATTTTGTTTCTACTTACAACAAAATACTTATTGTTGCTATTTTAATTGTTTTTTTGTTTTGTTTTCTGCATTATTTATTTTCTTTTGTTTTTTGCTTTATTTTTTAATTCTTTTTGCTTTTAGTTTTAGAAAAATTATAAACTTTCTGTTAGTGCCATTAGTTTTCAAATTTGAAAATACTTTTTTGGTTTTTTTGTTTTCTTTCTTGCTTTATTTATTTTATTTTGTTTCTACTTACAACAAAATACTTATTGTTGCTATTTTTAATTATTACGAGGGCGGAACCATAAGACATTAAAGCATTTCAAATGAACTATGAAAAAGTTGAAAGTTGGCATGGTATCATAAATTCACCCACATAGCATGTGCATGTACAAAACGGACAATGGTATCATACTCGTCTGTTACAAAGTTGGCATGGTATCATCATAATAGTTGCAGGAGAAAGTCTTCACTTTTTCTTCGCTTGTGTCATTTGCTTATTGCGCCGTAATCATGGATAATCTTCATCGTTTATCAGGATGCTGGGGTCAGCCTTGACTTTGAAGGGAGGAATTTCATGAAACTTTTCATAATCTTCAGACATGTCTGTCTTGCCCTCCACTCCCACGATGTCCCTTTTTCCTGAAAGAACTATGTGGCGTTTGGCTCATCGTATGATGTATTCGCTTCCTTATCTTTTCTTTTTCTCGGTCTGGCAGACATGTCCTTCACATAGATAACCTGTGCCACATCATTGGCTAGGACGAACGGTTCGTCAGTGTACCCAAGATTTTGCAGATCCATTGTTGTCATTCCGTACTATGGGTCTACCTGTACCCCGCCTCCTAACAGATTGACCCATTTGCACTTAAACAAAGGGACCTTAAAATCATGTCCGTAGTCAAGTTCCCATATGTCCACTATGTAACCATAATATGTGTCCTTTGCCCTCTCGGTTGTTGCATCAAAGAGGACACCGCTGTTTTGGTTGGTGCTCTTTTGATCTTGGTCAATCGTGTAATATGTATTCCCATTTATATCGTATCCTTTCCAAATCGTAACAGTCGAAGATGGTCCCCTAGACAACAAGTACAGCTCATCACAAACAGTGTTGTCACCTCTGAGACGTGCTTCCAACCAACTGCTAATAGTCCTGATGTGTTCAAATGTAATCCAGTTGTCACACTGCTCCGAGTGTTTGGAGCGCAGACTGTTCTTGTGTTCATCGACATACGGGGTCACCAAGGTAGAGGTTTGTAGAATTGTGTAGCATGCTTGAGACCAAGAATATCCGTCCCTGCATATTATTGAGTCCCTTCCAAGCGTGCCTTTTCCAGTCAGTCTCCCCTCATACCGCGATTGAGGGAGACCTATCTTCTTAAGGCCAGGAATGAAGTCAACACAAAACCCGATGACATCCTCTGTTTGATGGCCCATGGAGATGCTTCCTTCTGGCCTAGCATGGTTACGGACATATTTCTTTAGGACTCCCATGAACCTCTCAAAGGGGTACATATTGTGTAGAAATACGGGCCCCAGAATGACAATCTCGTCAACTAGATGAACTAGGACGTGCGTCATGATATTGAAGAAGGATGGTGGGAACACCAGCTCGAAACTGACAAGACATTGCACCACATCACTCCTTAGCCTTGGTATGATTTCTGGATCGATCACCTTTTGAGAGATTGCATTGAGGAATGCACATAGCTTCACAATGGCTAATCGGACATTTTCAGGTAGAAGCCCCCTCAATGCAACCAGAATCAGTTGCGTCATAATCACGTGGCAGTCATCAGACTTTAGGTTCTGAAACTTTTTCTCTGACATAGTTATTATTCCTTTTATATTCGACGAGAAGCCAGTCGGGACCTTCATACTAAGCAGGCATTCAAAGAAGATTTCCTTCTCTTCTTAGGTAAGAGCATAGCTGGCAGGACCTTCATACTGCTTTGGAGGCATGCCGTCTTTTTCGTGCAAACGTTGCAGGTCCTCCCGTGCCTCAGCTATATCTTTTGTCTTCACATACACGCCCAAGAAGCCTAGCAGGTTCACGCAAAGGTTCTTCGTCACGTGCATCACGTCGATCAAAGAGCGGACCTCTAGGTCTTTCCAGTAGGGTAGGTCCCAAAATATAGATTTCTTCTTCCACATGGGTGCGTGTCCCCCAGCATCACTCGGAACAGCTAGTCCGCCGGGACCCTTTCCAAAGATTACGTGTAAATCATTGACCATAGCAAGTACGTGATCACCGGTACGCATGGCGGGCTTCTTCTGGTGATCTGCCTTGCCTTTGAAATGCTTGCTTTTCTTTTGACATTGATGGTTGGTCGGAAGAAATTGACGATGGCCCAGGTACACATTCTTCCTGCAGCTTCCCAGGTATATACTATCGGTGTTAAGTAAACAATGCATGCATGCGTGGTATCCCTTCTTTGTCTGTCCTGAAAGGTTACTGAGAGCGGGCGAATCGTTGATGGTCACGAACAGCAACGCCTTTAGGTGAAATTCCTCCTGTTTGTGCTCATCCCACGTACGTACACCGTTTCCATTCCACACCTGTAAAAGTTCTTCAACTAATGGCCTTAGGTACACATCAATGTCGTTGCCGGGTTGCTTAGGGCGTTGGATGAGAACTGGCATCATAATGAACTTCCGCTTCATGCACATCCAAGGAGGAAGGTTATACATACATAGAGTCACGAGCCAGGTGCTGTGATTGCTGCTCTGCTCCCCGAAAGGATTAATGCCATCCGCACTTAAAGCAAACCATACGTTCCTTGGGTCACTTGCAAACTCATCCCAGTACTTTCTCTCGATTTTTCTCCACTGCGACCCGTCAGCGGGTGCTCTCAACTTCCCGTCTTTCTTACGGTCCTCACTGTGCCATCGCATCAACTTGGCATGCTCTCCATTTCTGAACAGACATTTCAACCGTGGTATTATAGGAGCATACCACATCACCTTCGCAGGAACCCTCTTCCTGGGGGGCTCGCCGTCAACATCACCAGGGTCATCTCGTCTGATCTTATACCGTAATGCACCGCATACCGGGCATGCGTTCAGATCCTTGTACGCACCGCGGTAGAGGATGGAGTCATTAGGGCATGCATGTATCTTCTGCACCTCCAATCCTAGAGGGCATACGACCTTCTTTTCTGCGTATGTACTGTCGGGCAATTCGTTATCCTTTGGAAGCTTCTTCTTCAATATTTTCAGTAGCTTCTCAAATCCTTTGTCAGGCACAACATTCTCTGCCTTCCACTGCAGCAATTCCAGTACGGTACCGAGCTTTGTGTTGCCATCTTAGCAATTAGGGTACAACCCTTTTTTGTGGTCCTCTAACATGCGATCGAACTTCAGCTTCTCCTTTTGACTTTCGCATTGTGTCCTTGCATCGACAATGACCCGGCGGAGATCATCATCATCGGGCACATCCTCTGGTTCCTCTTGATCTTCAGCAGCTTCGCCTGTTGCAGCATCATCGTGCACATCGTCTGGTTCCTCTTGATCTTCAGTAGCATCACCGTATTCAGGGGGCACATAGTTGTCATCGTACTTTTCTTCTTCGTCGTCTTCCATCATAACCCCTATTTCTCCGTGCCTCGTCCAAACATTATAGTGTGGCATGAAACCCTTGTAAAGCAGGTGGGTGTGAAGGATTTTCCGGTCAGAGTAAGACTTCGTATTCCCACATATAGGGCATGGACAACACATAAAACCATTCTGCTTGTTGCCTCAGCCACTTCGAGAAAATCATGCACGCCCTTAATGTACTCGGAGGTGTGTCTTGAACCGTACATCCATTGCCGGTTCATCTGCGTGCATTATATATAATTAAGTGTGTCAATGTCAGGACCCCGACTCAATGTCACATCGATCTAGCCGGTAACACCTCATATCACTTTGCGGCCTCACGCACGGTATCCCCACGGTGTCGCCTTACCTTTGCCCGGGACCGTTTGCGCATTTTGGCTCACGTATATGATAGTGTCGCTAGCATCCATATGATAAAGAGCCCGGGCTGACATGGCTAGTCGTAAACCCAAAGTGGCACAGACTTACAGGGACAGGCATCCATGACCCAGCATCGAACGTGTCGGTCATCAGCAAGTGGGTCCGGGCTGTAGCACTGGGCTAGCAGGACTCCGGTACTCAATGCGTGACATTTCCCCGAAGGGACAGACACAGGAACGAAGAAGGACACATGCCGGCCAGCCTAAGTGTTCCAGAGCAGTAGCAAGCTACCATGGCTCAGCGGTAACACTAGGAGACATTTCCCGGTAAGAGAGGCTACTAAAGATAAACAACTAGGTAGTCAGATTCCACACATACCAAGCATTTCAATAACATACACACAATATGCTCGATATGTGCAATACAACATGGCATCACAAAATGACTCTACGACTCAAGTAGTCTATTCAATAGGCTCCGAGGAGCGAGATATTACAAACAGGGGTCTCATGACCCAACACTCAGAGCATACAAGTCAAAGCACAAGCGGAAGCTATCATGTCTGGGTACAGACATCTATAAATGAAAAAGGCTGAAAAGCCTGACTATCTATCAGATCCTGCCGAGGGCACAAGATCGTAGCTGAGGTAACAAGCTAAACGTCGAAGTCCACGTGGAACTACTAGTGAGACTGAAGTCTCTCTGCAAAACATAAAATAGGCAAACGTGAGTACAAATGTACCCAGCAAGACTTACATCAGAACTAACTACATATGCATCATTTTCAACAAAGGGGATGGTGGGGTTTAACTGCAGCAAGCCAGCTTTGACTCGGTGGCTATCCTAAACTACGACTGCAAGCGACTCTTTTGAGGTGGCGCACACGAGTCCACATATTCACCATATCAATACACCACTATGGATCCGCTCCCGTCTCCCTACGAGAACGTCATCCATAGCACTCACGCTTATCTTGCGCATTTTAAAGTATCCACTTTCACTTGTCTATGAACTGATATAAGCAACCCAGAAGTCCTTTTCCGCGGACACGGCTATTCGAATAGATGATGTTAACCCTGCAGGGGTGTACTTCTTCATACATGTTTCCACCACTTAGCGTCTGCACACGACATGTGCTCGGCAGACTTCAAACGAAAGCCGACGTGGGTGTAGACCACGACCTACCTAAACACTCAAGTCTCTAGTCCAGGTTTATCGCCTATTCAGGTTCCATCCATGAGGAGATCCGGCCGGAGTTTCGCTCACAGCCCCAAACGATGTGAACAGGGTTCCCGAGATACCAAACGGGCATCCGGTACACCGTGCCACGTACCTACCGCATCACAGCCCACCCCTACGGTCAGCGCTGTCCACGGCCTCCAGTAAGCTACAAACACCAGAAACTACTTGCAACTCCTGGACAGAGGACTAGGGTGAATAAGAAGTCGAGCGGGGTCATATTTCAGGGCCCAATGTATGGTAGTAGCTGAATCATGGATCACAAACACAGAACTCAGTTCCTGAGGACGGCTGCAATGAGACAACCCACCATGTACTCCTACATGGCCTCTCACCGCTACCTTTACCAAATCGTGTTCACACACTTAGCTCACACACGGTAGGACATGTTCACACGCCTCTGATTCATCCCCGATGAATCAGACCTGACTCAACTCTAAGCAGTAGCAGGCATGACAAACAAGCATGAATGAGTAGGCACAGCAGGGCTCAAACAATTCCTACTCATACTAGTGGGTTTCATCTATTTACTGTGGAATGACAGGTCATGCAAAGGATAGAGGGGTTCAGCTACCACAGCGAGTAACAGATGAAACGTTGTTGTCCTAATGCAGTAAAAGAGAGCAGGAGCGAGAGAGTAGGATTGTATCGGAATGAACAAGGGGGTTTTGCTTGCCTGGCACTTCTGAAGATAACATTGAGTCTTCATCAGTGTCAACGATCACATCATCGGTATCACGTCTATCGAGAGGGGACAAATACCGGCAACACAGAAAGGAACACAATCAATGCAATGCACAATATGATGCATGCTCATGACATGGCAATATGAATGTGTTTTGAGCTAATGCAACTAGCAACAGATTAAATGAAGTTGGTTTGAATATAAGATTCAAATTTAAACCCCATATGTGATTATTCAAATGCCATTTAATTGATTTGTGCTAAACAGCAGCTATAAGTTGTTCTAACATGCATGAAAATGGTACAGATGGATTCCTTGAATTTTTGTGATAATTTTTCATATATATATTATTTAATTTGGAGTTACGGTTAATTTTCTATGATTTATTGAAGTTTTAGGCATTTTCTGAAATTTCCTGATTATTTTTAAATCCAGAAATACTTATTGCGTCAGCCTGACATCATCATGACGTCAGCAGGTCAACTGGGTCGCCCAGAGTCAAACCTGACGTGTGGGGTCCACACGTCAGTGACTAACTAACTAACCTAATTTAATTAGAGCCTGGGCCCGCATGTCAGTGTCAGCAGAGGGGGTAATTAGTTAAAATAGACTAAACTAATTAGCAGGGGGGCTGGCCCCACCTGTCATCGACCCAGGGGGGGGTCAAACCCCTGGTCAGCGGGGCCTAACCCGCCGGCGGCTCGTCGCCGGTGGCAACAGGCGCGACGGAGGGCTCGGGCTCACTCCTCCGGCGTCCAAATGGACGGAGGAGAGCGGCTACGGAGAGCTGGAGCTCACCCGCGCCCGTTTCAGCAAGCAGCAGCAGCTAGGGCGGCCGGAGACGACGGCCCCGAGCTCGGCAGCGGCGGCCGGAGCTCGGGCGTGCTCGGGTTCGACGTTACACGGCACGGCGAGGTCAGCTGAGGGCCTCTACGGACTCCTGAGATCACGGTGAGCACGACAGTGGCCTCGGATACGAGCTGGGGTGGCTGTGGCCACGGCCATGCCATGGCCGGCGGCGAGAGATTCTCGGGCAAAGTGGTGGGGCTAGCTAGAGAGGGAGGTGGGGCACGGGAAGAGGGGAATCAGCACAGGAGCTCACAGCGGGTGCAGTGGTGGCCTCGGCGAGCTCGGGGAGGCACCGGAGCCGACGAATTTGACGAAGACGACCGGCGGGTCCGAGGTAGAAGACGACGTCGATGGCGGCGATGCGGCACGTCCGGGGCCTCGTGGCTCGTTGAGGAGGTAGAGGGGGTTGAGGCGGAGCCTCTGGGCTAGTCGGGGGAGCGAGGGAGGCCCGGTGGCCGTGGTTTTGGCGAGCGGCGGCGACGGCGACTCTC
>NC_041386.1:656186130-656186385 GCF_002162155.2 Triticum dicoccoides | reverse complement strand
TGCAGTGGTGGCCTCGGCGAGCTCGGGGAGGCACCGGAGCCGACGAATTTGACGAAGACGGCCGGCGGGTCCGAGGTAGAAGACGACGTCGATGGCGGCGATGCGGCACGTCCGGGGCCTCGTGGCTCGTTGAGGAGGTAGAGGGGGTTGAGGCGGAGCCTCTGGGCTAGTCGGGGGAGCGAGGGAGGCCCGGTGGCCGTGGTTTTGGCGAGCGGCGGCGACGGCGACTCTCGGTCATGGGGGGAGAAACAGAGG
>NC_041386.1:656147586-656185766 GCF_002162155.2 Triticum dicoccoides | reverse complement strand
TGTTTGAATTAAAAATAATAATTCAAACAATGCCAAAGCTCCTCTGAATATTTTTATATTGCTAGATGGACTTTTCCAAAAGCTTATAAAATATTTCAGGGGTATTTAAATTATATTCTAATTATATGAATATAATTCAATTTCAAATAGCTAGTGATTTAAATTCAAAGTCCCAAAAATAAATCCTTAAAAATGTTCAATATTTTGGTTGGGACCAGAACCCTTACCAAAAATTATCAAACATTTAAGAGGAGCACTTTGGAGCAATGAATGAAATTTCCAGGGTTTTTGCCCCTCTTTTATTTAGGGTTTTGAGGCTTCCAATATTCCTCAATTCAAGTTTCAAAAATATAGACATGATGCACACATGAAGCTAGCCTAGAGCAATGCCAGAAGCTAGGGATGTGACAGTCAAAAATCATTATAGAACATCATGAATAGATAATTAAGTGACCAAATTAATAGAAGTTCAGCATCACATTAAAACCAAAGTACATACATAGTTCTCATCTAACAACATAAAGCTCTGCAGAGCATCTAAATTAATTAAACCATACATTGAAACTATGTAAAACATTTCAATGCGAAAAAATGCGATCATAATCGCAACCAATGTAAAAACTGATCCAACGGCATAATGATACCAAGCCTCGGTATGAATGGCATATTTTCTAATCTTTCTAATCTTCAAGCGCATTGCATCCATCTTGATCTTGTGATCATCGACGACATCCGCAACATGCAACTCCAATATCATCTTCTCCTCCTCAATTTTTCTAATTTTTTCCTTCAAGAAATTGTTTTCTTCTTCAACTAAATTTAACCTCTCGACAATAGGGTCGGTTGGAATTTCCGGTTCAGCAACCTCCTAGATAAATAAAATCTATGTCACGTTGGTCGGCATAATTGTCATAAACAATAGATGAACCAATAGTTATGAAAAGATAATATATACCGCATCCGAATCATAGACAGGACGAGGGCCGACGGGGGCGGATACCAAAACCATCGCACAATATAAGATGCAATAATAAAAGTAAGAAAATTATACAAGTATCTATATAAACATACAAGTAAGAATTTTTTTTCCTTTCAGAAAGAAGATAAGAACAAGAGGCTCACCACGGTGGTGCCGGCGGCGAGATCGGCGCGAGCGATCGACGGCGGTGAAGACGGGGACGGGACGTGACGGACCGCTAAACCTAGACAAATATTGAGGAAAATGGAGCTTGGAGGTCGAGCTTGGAGAGGAGAAAGCTTAAGTAGTGTGGCTCGGGCATTCCATCGAACACCTCCTGTGCATAGGAGGTGAGCTAGAGCACCACAAAGCTCTCTCCTTGCCGGCCACGAAAAACAGAGCAGTGGGAGTGCTCTGCTCGCGAGCAAGGGGTATATATAGGAAATTAATTGGTCCGAGTTCGTGGAAAGAACCGGGACTAAAGGGCAGCCTTTGGTCCCGGTTCAGGCCAACAACCGGGACCAATGGTGGTGGGCCAGGAGCGAGGCACATTGGTCCCGGTTCGTCCCACCAACCGGGACCAAAAGGTCCATACGAACCGGGACCAATGGCCCACGTAGCCCGGCCGGCCCCCGGGGTTCATGAACCGGGTCCAATGCCCCCATTGGTCCCGGTTCTGGATTGAACCGGGACTAATGGGATGACCTGGCTTGGACCATTGCCCCCTTTTCTACTAGTGGCCGCGGATACGCCACATGCAATATTGTATGCTTCTACCAAGTTTTTCAAGTCTGCATCATCTACAACCCTGTCGCATTGTGCAACACTTGGGCGTTTGAGTTCTGTAAGGACAAGATATACTGAGGCATAAATAGCAGTGCAGCTCCTTTTGGGATGCATGCACAACTGCACGAGCAACTCACCTCATCAGTGTCAACTATTATTCTTCCTTGGTTATTGGCGTTGTGCGTTGTAAGAGTCCTAATATGTTCCTCCCTTTGTTTCCAGCTATCATGTATCAGTGGCTTAACCAACTATTTAATTACTTCATTGTCTGTCATCATGGTACTTGTTTAACTAAAAATCCCCCGTCGGATACAAATGTATGCGTCGTGTGATTATAAAATGGTTCCGCCACTGCAACATTTTTCGGTCCATGATGGCCATATAAAAATGCTCTTTCTACCCTTACCCATGAAGCTTTTTTCATGAATGACCATTCGTTTGACAGATTAGGAATGTGGTGCGACAAAATGCCATAAAAATAAAGGATGTAAAAATATAAGGGAGCTTGAACTGAATTGGCACTAACCTTGTAAATATTTTTCGGAGTGGAGAAGACAAATACTACATAGGCCATTGCCACACCCAGTTTCGCTAGATTATCGCAGATGATGGGATGTTTGACAACATATTCATTCTAAACGGACACTCACGGCCCATAGGGTGACCAGCGTTGCTTCCGTGTTAATCCGGGCCGACAGGGTACGAAGGTTTCTTCTTCTGTGAGTCCCTATATTGAACCCACGTCAACTGCCGTGATTGCATTGGCTTTGAGGGACCGAATACATCGAATCGGGGTTTTCGAGCGTTCTCTTCTTATTTACCTTGAGTACCCAAACCCATTGAGGTCGCCTGTCAACGCTCTCTAGTAGTCATCCAGGTGCTTGGGTCATCCTTCTTCTGGCTAGAGTCGCTTTGGCATCAATCCTTTGGACATTTGCTTCAATCCCCCAAGAACGTCTTCCAATGCCCCTACCACAGATGCTATCAAAAAGAGTTCCGGCATTGAGCGAGCATTTTCTTGGACTATCCTAATCAAACACCTCTCATGCCTCATTCTACCTTTGAAAACTGAAATTATATCCATGTACGATAGATCCATGGGAAGTCATTCCTTTGCCTCAGAAATCCGCAATTCCCAGATCAAAAATCCTATTTCCCGCTCCTCTAGTTTCTTAAACCAGCACTGTTTCCTTTTCCAGCAGGGATACTCCCAAAAAAATGGCTTCCATTCAAAGTGGAAAGAAAGAGAACGGTCCGTTCTCCCTCTTTGCCTAGCGGTTATGTAGATTGTAGGTCCCCTCCCAGGCCTCGCAACCAAGAGTCACTTGTCGAAAGTTGACCAAGAAGACAATAACTATCGAGGCTGGAATAGATAGATGAAACTCTAAAATGTTTCACCTTCTTCTATGGTCATTCTGAGTTTTCTGAAGTTGAAGTTGTGCTCTCATATGTAAGCTTCGTTAGCGTTGTGGACATCACAACGCCCATTCACCTGTATATCTTCAACATGCAAGCAGTTCGTTAGGGCCGGTGGTTTTTTGGAAGTGGGTTCACTGTTTACGCCTCCATGGAATCTGGCTAGCTCGAAGAGTCCCCAGATGACCTCGAGTTGCTCCTGGCACCCTTCTAGGCATGATCTATATGAAGCTCATATTTTGTCCTCAAAGTTATGTACGATTAGTTTGAGCAAAAGTTATATTTTGTATATATGAAGCTCATTTGATACTATTTGGTCACCAAGCTATGCAAGCACCTAGAACACTTATTCAATAAAATGCTATGTAAAACAACCAGATATGTCCAATACTCCCAAGCTATTGCGAGTATAGATACCAAAGTGATCGAAAGTACTGATCATGGGACAAGTGAAAAAAGGATCATTGAGTACTAAAGTAGCACCGATGACTTGTTCTCTCGCAAGTGGAGATCATGAAGAGTTCGTTGTAAAAGGTTACATCGATACAATCTTCATCATTTCTCCATGCGATTTTCGATTTAAATTGAGGGTTTTGTGTAACACACAATATGGCGGTGCAGTTAGTTGGAAATTGTTCCAAACAAGTTACTAAGGCGAATTCTATAACAGAGGCGAAGTATGTTGCCACTTTAGAAGCGACAAAGACAAAGATGTTGAATCATATAGTTCATTCATGAACTTAGTATGGTTCCAAGAAGGCTTTGGTCAATGGGACACTATTGCAGATAGTTGCTCCATAAGTCAGTCTGAGGAATGAGGTCTTGACCAATGATTCACATATATACAAAGCCAAGTCCGCACAAAATATGAATCTTGTGAAAGCGTGAAAACGCGAGGATATGCAGAGATACACATGGAGCTGAAGTTGTCAGATCCGATGGACATCATGCTATACCACATGCGAAGCATTTTTTACACCAGTATGCCATAGGTGTAAAGTGCATTAGCATTAACTAGATTATTGACTCTAGTGCAAGTGGGAGTCTGTTGGAGATATGCCCTAGAGGCAATAATAAATGATATTATTTATCTCCAAGTTCATAATTATGTTTATGTTCCATGCTATAACTGCTATGGTTCTCGAGTCTGCACTAACACGAGGCTCGGAGGAAGACTTTTATGCACGTGTGGAATAATAAACGGTAAGAAGTATTATTAGTCTGGCCTCTAAGACTAGCTCAAGTGTTGCATGATGATTCTGTTTTCCTGATCATGGGCATGTCTATGCCAACAATTTTGAGGGCACAATGTTAAGAGAACATTTTTGTTGAATCGACCCGGATTGATGTTATGCTATGAGATTCATTTGCCACAAGTTAATGGTACATAACACAGAGATGGTTAACATTTGCATGATTCCTTACACCATGAGAGTATCGAGTTTCTTCATGCTTGCTTCATGAACTTTGGGGTTTGTTAAACATCATCCGTAAATGGGTGGCTATTATGGCGGCTTACGTGTTCATGGAAAAGTATGTAAAGTAACTTGATAGCTCAATATTGGGATTTTCTCCTCCAACAATGGAGAGATATCTCTGGGCCCTCTCGGTGTTATGGTGTCCATCATCGTCTGGCCAGACACTCTGTGATTCGATCATGGGGATGCCGGAACACGGGAACGAGAAAAGAGAACAATACCGGTAACGAGGGTAACTGGCATAGTGGACATGTTGTTGATCCACAAGGATACCAACATGTCTCACCTCGGGTATTTGTAACATATCACGAAGCGACAGGAATAGCACACGTCAAACTAGAGGTTCACTCGAATATTCATTCATGTGGGTATAGGAGTCAATATGGGTGTCCACGGCTCTGATGTTGATCATTGATCGGAAAGTGTTCCGATCATGTCTATGCTTCACCGAACCTATAGGGTCACACGCTTAAGGGTCATCTATCTGCTGAATACTAGACAGTGGGTCTCAGAGAAATTTGCCGAAAAAGTTTTGGAGACAATGGAAGAGTTTCGGAGAGAGAATAACGAAATAGTTTCGTAAAATTGAGAAGTTGTTTCGGGATATACTAGTAAGTCAAATTGGTTTCAGGACACACCTGATAATTCTTGGAGGGTGCCAGAATTATTCTGGAAACTTCTAGGAATTTTTCGGGATAAAAACCGAAAATGTTTCGGAGCCGCCGGTACCGCTTTGGTTGTTTTTTGCAGATGAAATTCCCTAATCTGAAATTGTTTCAGAACGAATCCAAAATCATTTTAGTGGGTACTGGAATTATTCTAAGACCCACAGAAATATTTTCGGATTTGATGGATGCAAAAAATTGTCTTCATGAATAGTGAAAACACACTCTTGTTTGCTTTTCGCAGATGAAAATCACTAAACCGAAATTGTTTCGGAATGCGTTGAAAATAATTTTAGTGGGTACTGGAAATGTTCTGCCCACATAAATATTTTCAGTTCGAAGGGACGCTGAAAAATGTTGTCATGAATAGTGAAGGTGCTTTTTTGCTTGGCTTCTTGGAGAAGCCACCTTGAGGGCCTTTTGGTATTATCCCCTTGGCTTCTTGGAGAAGCCACCCTTGGGCTTGGCCTATAAATAGGGGTTGAGGGGGCTGCCTAAAGACACACTCTTTCTCACATACAAGTGCCATTGCAATGATCTCGGTTCTCTCTCCCTCCCCACGAAATAGTTTCATAGAGCCGAAAGGCTGTCTGGGTTCCGGTGGGAACTAGTTCTGGACGGCAAAGCCGTGCCAGATAGATGACACCGTATGTGTGCAACTCTATAGAGAGATCATAGTTTAGGTCTTAGTTTGAGAGTGCCTCCCGAAGAGCTGTCTGTGTGACCGTCCGAGTTTCGAAGGTCCTCCGAAGGGCTGTCCGAGTGATCGTCCATGTTTTGAAGGTCCTCCCGAAGGGCTGTTCGCGACAACGTCAGGGGGACTGTCCGACCCCCTCCCGGAGGGCTGTCCGAGGGGCAGATGAGGGTATACATCCTCGCGGTTGGGAGGTTGTAAATCCTAGTTGCGGGGACCTGCACCACCGAATTTCATCGACTCTACTTCCCGCTGCGCTACGAGTCGGTAACGAAAAAGATCAAACCTTGTATGTAGTCTCCATAGTAGTCCTGGGCTGGTCCGTAAGTCGTAAAAATTTTGTTTTCTACTTCGTTCCACTCAGTGGCATCATATGCCATGCTATGCATAGATGCAGGTTGCGATCTAGAGTACATAGAGATGTATGGGTGTTGCACAATATAATTATGTAATATTTGAGTTCTATTATGAAAAATTACTTGTGCGGGTAGCAGATGAAATTTGTTACCCGATGTTCTTGTTGCTTCCCTTGAATTTGCATAATCCTGATCTTGACGGCATGGTGGAATCTCACAAAGTTCTGGCAATCTGCGATCCTTTCATGCTTCTCCTGAGTATGCTGATTGACAGATCAACAAAGTGCTAATAGTTCTTTGGGTTCCACCATAGTTAAAGAAAGACAGATGTTTCACAGACAAAATGGCAATGCAGATATGATCTGCACGGGGGTCATGCGTATGACGAAGTTTAGTATGGGGTTCAAGATTTTATTATCTCGTGCTTCATACACCCCACCAAGTTAATCTAGCAACTTGAATTGTCATACTTGATGATGGACGTTGGTAGCTTCGGTTTGTTTCAAAACCTTAGAAGCCACGAATAACAAGTTTTTGCATGAACCGATTAGAGGCGCCTAACTTGGTTTTGCAGGAGGGTTTGCATGTGCAAGTGATGTGGTATAGCAGTGCTCATAATAATTTGATTATGTATGAGATGACTATATAATGTAATTAACATGACCCGCGTGTCATGATTCGGCATGATGGCTGGAGCCATATGATTGCACTTTAATGACTTGTGTGTCAACCTTAAGTAATGCATTAATTTTATATGCTATGGAGATAGCAATATTATTTGGTGCATCGATAAGATGGTGGCAATCTTCGCGAAGGTGAACACCGATGCGAAGGCCGACGATGAAGAAATGAAAGACTTCTGCGTTAGAAGGGGCTATACCATATCATGCTATTATGAATTTCCTGAGATGTTTATCCCTCTTGATGCACCCTTCTTGATTGCGCGGTAGTCGCTTTTTATTAGGGTGATCTCTCACTTCAAAATATCAAAGTAGTTAGTGTTCACCCAAGTGTAGCACCGTCTGTAATTCATATCTTTTTGGGATGCGCCATGTCCACATGGGTTCGAACGAATCAAGAGGAATGAGGCAGGTGAGGTCAGACCTCGCATCAAGAACACTTGGTTGTCTTTTACGTTCAAGCAGGATCGTCCTGAGCTTGGAACACACCCATCGAAAGATGAGCAAGAGTCACATGGAGATGTGGTCGGCAAGTTTGCCTGCCAATTGAAATTATCGTCATCAGTGATGTCCACATCAACGGTGTTGAATTGAAGTGTGGGTCTTGTATCACTCATAATCAATTTTGAGAGATATTGATTTGAGTGGGAGCGCACTGTAGAATTAACTTGTTTAATTCTCAGTGCAATTAATTATGAACACTTTCTAAGTGTTACTTGCAAATTAGTTGTAGAATAATGGCTCGCGTTTCCACCTTCCCTGTTAAAATGAATAGCTGTTAAATATCTGGTTAAAACTTTACGATTGGTAACGTAATGTGAGGCTTGTCCTCAAAAGTGCCGAGAAGGACTTTATCCTATCGCACGCTTTTCGTATATTCCTGCTAAATGCAATGGATGATGAGACTCTCGTCCTTCGATCCAAAAGCTAGAATTCCATTGCGGTCAAGTGCAATATGTTTGCTTCCATGAAACTCGAACTTTGAAAGTAGTAATGTGATATTCATGGAACTGAAAATTAATTTTCAGATACAAACAAAGGCTGAAAGATATGAAATATCCAAAGCAATGTTTGTTTTCAAATTATTAGTAAAGTGTTTACTATGCATTAGACTGATAAGAGAGGGATCCAGTAGAACGCCTGTCATATGATGAAAGGTGAATAAAAAAAACAACTTAAAGAGAAAGGAAGTGTCCAAAGGGTGTTAGTATGACTTATACGCCTAGGAAGTCCAGGGCTAACGCCACTCTTAAGTTGGGTGCTTCTTTTGCGAGTAGGAGAAATACTAAAAGTTAAACTGTTAGAAGTATTGATGGTAAAATGATACATCCATAACACTGACGCTAAATGTCGCAAGACTATGAGAATACCACACATGTGTGGCACTGCATTTGGTCACATTGGAGAAACCCGCATGGAAAAGTTCCATTATGATGGATTTTGAAGTCGTTTGCTTTTGAATCATCTGACACTTGCAACTTTCCTCCGAAAAGTGAAGTGACTGAAATACCGTTCACAGGCCATAAGGAACGAGCAACAAACTTATTGGTGATCATACATTTTGATGTGTGTAGTTCAATAAATGTTGTTGCAAGTAGTGGATTTATATTTCTTCAGAAATGGCTCAAGTAGATATATGGATATTTGCTTGATGAGACGTAAGTCTAGATCTTTTGAAATCATTCGAAAGGTTTTCAAAAATGATGTAGAAGTTATTGTAAGAAGTAAATTATGTTTCTACTATTTGATTGCAGAAAGGAATATCTGAGTTACAAGTTTAGCGAATGTCTGATGAGTTGTGATAAGAGTTTCACAACTTACACCTCCCGGAACACCACTATGAGTGGAATGTCTGTGAAGATGTAATCAAACCATTTATGACATGGTAAGACAAAAGATGACATAAATAAATTTGCCACTATCACTTTTAAAGAGTAATGCTTTAGAGACTGCGACTTTTACACTGAAAAGAGCTCCATCAGGTCTGTTGAAATGACGACATGGTATGGTACGCCCAACCATGTAATATCTTTTCTTAACATTTGGAATATGGGGCTTGTGTAAAAGGTTACAAACCTATTCCAAATCAGACAAGTTCTACTTTGTAAGTTATCCCAATTCATTGGGTATTCCCCCACCACTATACCGAGGCAAAGGAATTTTGCCACAAAATGGTATGCTTTTAAAGAGAATAGTTCTTGCAAAAGGGTAAGTGGGAGGACAGTGCAACTCGATGAGATAACAAGTATCTTCGTCATCAGGTCAAAGGAAAGGAACCTTGGAAGTGATTCCAGAGTTTCCTACCATGACTGATCCGGAAGCCTCTACATTAGATGTATGGACTTTGGTTGAACTTGCAGCGGAACAACGTAGGCAAAGCTCATGCAAACTTCTCAGGTGCGCAAACGAGATATTGTTGTTAGACAACATTATACCTATGATACACAAGGAAGCGTTGATGGGCCCTGACTCCGGAATTGGCTAAATGCCAATATGATCCGAGGTAGTTTCCGTAAATGATTCAAGATTTAAATCTTGATAAACCCTCCGAAAGACTTGGAGTCAAACAGATTGTAATGGGACTATAAACTGATATGGATAAAAAAGTTTTATCCATTAATCTCGACATGTTGCAATAACAAGTTCAAGGAGTTCACTACAATGAGATTGTCCCACCATAGCAACGCTTAAAGTCGGTTCGGGTTAAACTAGCAATTAATACATATTTCAAAATGTGAGATATGAAACATGGATGGCAAAAGAATTTCCATGAAATGGAAATACAAGCTAGGACTTGTATGTGATACAATCCAAAGTATTTTGTCGGTCCAGAGGATGCTAGTAAGTATGCTAGCTTCACAGTTCCAGCAATGGACAGAAGAGAACAAAATGGAGTTGGAATCTTCGTTTTTGATGGAATGGTCAAAGGGGTTTGACTTCATCAATGGGTAACGAAGATGCTTGTGGTTTCAAGAAAGTAAGTGGGAGCATAATAATATTTCTGAAAACCTTGTGTGCTTGACACATTGTTAATTGGAAGTAAATTTCTTGACACGAATTATGACTTTATTAGAAAATAGTTTTTCGATGAAGTGCTTGGGCTAAATAGCCTTGATATTGGGTATAATGATCTATGGAGATAGATTTACCTAACAGGGCTAAGCAAAAATACATATTGACAAGATGCTAAAACCGTTTAGCACTAAGAACGACAAGGAGTGATTCTTGCTGAAGTCACATGGAAAGAGTTTTCGCAAGAATCAGTGTTCCAAAACACTGATGAGCAAAATACATGATGGAGGTTCCACACACTACTGTGTTTGGATTAATCATGTATTCCATGGTATGTAAAACAACCAGATATGTCCAATAATCCAAATCTATTGTGAGTATAGATACCAAAGTGAGCAAAAGTACTGATCATGGGACAACAGTGAAAAATGATCATTGATTACTAAAGTAGCACTGATGACATGTTTTCTCGCAAGTGGAGATCATGAAGAGTTCGTTGTAAAAGGTTACGTCGATACAATCTTCATCATTTCTCCATGCGATTTTCAATTTAAATTGAGGGTTTTGTGTAACACACAATATGGCGGTGCAGTTAGTTGGAAGTTGTTCCAAACAAGTTACAGTGGCGAATTCTATAACAGAGGCGAAGTATGTTGCCGCTTTAGAAGCGACAACGACAAAGATGTTGAATCATATAGTTCATTCATGAACTTAGTATGGTTCCAAGAAGGCTTTGGTCAATGGGACACTATGCAGACGGTTGCTCCATAACTCAGTCTGAGGAATCAGGTTTCGACCAATGATTCACATATATACAAAGCCAAGTCTGCACAAAATATGAATTTTGTGAAAGCGTGAAAACGCGAGGATATGCAGAGATACACACGGAGCTGGAGTTGTCAGATCTGATGGACATCAAGCTATAGTATATGCGAAGCATTTATTACACCAGTATGCCATAAGTGTGAAGTGCATTAGCATTAACTAGATTATTGATTCTAGTGCAAGTGGGAGTCTGTTGGAAATATGCCCCAGAGGCAATAATAAATGATATTGTTCATCTCCAAGTTCATAATTATGTTTATGTTCCATGCTATAACTGATATGGTTCTCGAGTCTGCAATAACACGAGACTCGGAGGAAGACTCATATGCACGTGTGGAATAATAAACGGTAAGAAGTATTCTTAGTCTGGCCTCTAAGACTAGCTCAAGTGTTGCATGATGGTTCTGTTTTCCTGATCATGGGCATGTCTATGCCAGCAATTTTGAGGGCACAATGTTAAGAGAACATTTCTGTTGAGTCGACCCGGATTGATGTTATGCAATGAGATTCATTCGTCACAAGTTAATGGTACATAACACAGACATGGTTAATATTTGCATGATTCCTTAGACCATGAGAGTATCGAGTTTCTTCATGCTTACTTCATGAACTTTGGGGTTTGTTAAACGTCATCCGTAAATGGGTGGCTATTACAGGGGCTTATGGGTTCATGGAAAAGTATGTCAAGTAACTTGATAGATCAAGATTGGGACTTGCTCCTCCGACGATGGAGAGATATCTCTGGGCCCTCTTGGTGTTAAGGTATCCATCATTGTCTGGCCAGACACTTTGTGATTCGATCACGGGGATGCCGGAACACGGGAACGAGAAAAGAGAACAATACCAGTAATGAGGTAACTGGCATAGTGGACATGTTGCTGATCCACGAGGATGACAACATGTCTCACCTCGGGTATTTGTAACATATCACGAAGCAAAAGGAATAGCACACGACAACTGGAGGTTCATTCGAATATTCATTCGTCTGGGTATACGGGTCAATATGGGTGTCCACGGCTCCGATGTTGATCATTGATTGGAAAGTGTTCCGGTCATGTCTATGCTTCGCCGAACCTATAAGGTCACACGCTTAAGGGTCATCTATCTGCTGAATACTAGACAAGGGGTCTCAGAGAAATTTGCCGAAAATATTTTGGAGACAATGGAAGTGTTCCGGAGAGAGAATAGAGAAATACTTTCGTAAAACCGAGAAGTTGTTTCGGGATATACCAGTAAGTCAAATTGGTTTCGGGACACGCCTGATAATTCTTGGAGGGTGCCAGAATTATTCTGGAAACTTTTGGGAGTTTTTCGGGATAAAAACTGAAAATGCCTCGGAGCTGCCGGTACCGCTTTGGTTGTTTTTCGCAGATGAAATTCACTAATCTGAAATTGTTTCAGAATGAATTGAAAATCATTTTAGTGGGTATTGGAATTATTCTAAGATCCACAGAAATATTTTTGGATTTAATGGACGCGAAAAATTGTCTTCATGAATAGTGAAAACTCATTCTTGTTTGCTTTTCGCAGATGAAAATCACTAAACCAAAATGATTTCGGAACGCGTTGAAAATAATTTTAGTGGGTATTGGAAATGTTCTGAGCCCACATAAATATTTTCAGTACGAAGGGACGCTGAAAAATGTCGTCATGAATAGTGAAAGTGCTTTTTTGCTTGGCTTCTTGGAGAAGCCACCTGGAGGGCCTTTTGGTATTATCCCATTGGCTTCTTGGAGAAGCCACCCTTGGGCTTGGCCTATAAATAGGGGTCGAGGGGGCTGCCTAAAGACACACTCTTTCTCACATACAAGTGCCATTGCAATGATCTGGCTTCTCTCTCCCTCCCCGTGAAATAGTTTCATAGAGCCGAAAGGCTGTCTGGGTTCCGGTGGGAACTAGTTCTGGACGGCGAAGCCCTTCCGGATAGATGACACTGTATGTGTGCAACTTTGCAGAGAGATCATAGTTTTTGTCTTTGTTTGAGAGTGCGTCCCCAAGGGCTGTCCGTGTGACCATCCGAGTTTCGAAGGTCCTCCCGAAGGGCTGTCCGAGTGATCGTCCGTGTTTTGTAGGTCCTCCCGAAGGGCTGTCCGCGACACCGTTCGGGGGACTGTCCGACCCCCTCCTGGAGGGCTGTTTGAGGGGCAGATGAGGGTATACATCCTCGCAGTTGGGAGGTTATAAATCCGAGCCGCAGGGATATGCACCGCCGATCGTCATCGACTCTACTTCCCGCTGCGCTACGAGTCGGTAACGAAAAAGATCAAACCATGTATGCGGTCTCCATAGTGGTCCTGGGCTGGTCCGTAAGTCAGAAATTTTTTGTTTTCTACTGCGTTCCCCTACAACAATACCGAAACATTGCTACATTAACATACATGAATTTGTATGACAGTGGGAAGTAACTTCGAATTATGAAAATGACATAGGGAGATAATCTTCCCCTTTCGGCCCCCATGATGCGAATAACAACCTTACTCCTACTTGTCTAGAATTATATGTATCAACAGGTATAGTATGTGTGACAGGAGGGGGGGGGGGAATCCAGCGAGCCTTGTACACTAATTAAATTTCTAGCACGTTTGGTGACCAGTCTTGACCAGATGTGCAAGTTCAGATCTAGTCTAGGACTGAAGCTAGGGCTTCCATTCAGTCATCTTGGCCATCCAAGCAGAAATTGTCATCTCTTGTTCATGGCGCTAATGTATTTATAAATGGTCTGGGGTCAGTTGGCACCTTCCTTTCCTAGCCCCCCATTCATGAAAAGCTTGATAATTCCACTGTCATGACATCTCCTCCCTCCTTCCAAGGAGTTACAGGGGTACCCGTCGTCCTAATTTCACTTCTAGGAGTGACTCTCCGTGGGAGTTGGTTTGACATTCGCAAAAGTTACCTTGAGGCTTACGCGGCTTAGCATGGGCCCGATCCACCTTTTGCCTACAACATATGACCTACCCGGAGACTACCTCTTCACCCATGGTGAGTAAACAACTCCTTGGTTGGCCGCTCCACCTTGATACGTGTCGCTAAAAGCAACTCCCGATGTTCCTCTAGCTGAAGTTTCGACCAGATCTGAAACCCATGGATACTTGAACATATGACTTGGAGAGGAGAATATATCTTCTTTCATCAAATATCACATTATTCTTACGTAACTACATTGACTATCAAATTTTGCATTCGTTATTTCTCTCAAATTTTGCTAAAACCAAAATATTTTTTTAATACACATGAAATTTCCATGTAACAATTTGCGTAAAACATCATCAACACAACTAACGAATCAACTGGGATGCAACATGCATATATCTAATTAGCTCGTGGTAATTGTTTAAATATGTCAAGTTGAATCAATGATAATAAAAACAAAATAAGAAATTAATTATAAAATATTTCAATATTAATTAATGTGGATGACAAGCATAATGTAACCATGACTCCTTGACAGGTAGGTTGAACAAAGGGCATGGTTGATTTTATATTTGTGTGTTGCTTCCGATAATTTACTTGTCGGCAAACAAAAAGAACAATGATAGATCAAACCGATAATTTACAAACAGAAAGAACAATGATATATCAAACTATGTGCTTTTGGTTAGCAGCATACGCGAAACACAATTGAAGAAATGTAATGATGTATGCAATGAGACGCTTTCCTAGGTGAGTAATTTATGATCTAGAGATGCCCTTTACACACTTACCTAAGTTGACAACTAACTCTATAATGCCATTAACACTTGAACACTATTGTTCTCTACTATTTTCGACTTAATAATGAATCATGGTGCCATGGTGGTAGTATATTTTAGACTCGGATCATGGCATACACAAGGATCATCTATCGATTATTAATTAAGTGCTAAAGTATATGGTGGCAATATATGGAACTAGCTGCTTGAGATTTGCGACATGCAGGGGAGTATTACAACATCAATTATATCATGCATGATGAGACTGAGCTTACACAATCTTGTATTATCACTACAAAAAAAATACACTTCCGTGATGAAACATGTTTGTCACAGTAGGTCACATTTTTTGTCATGAATGTACATCCATGACGATTTTATGACAGAATCAAGATAGTCATACCTGTGCTGTCGTAGAAGTGTTCCATGACATTACCAAAAATATCATCACGGAAGTATCCACTTCCATGACGATAAATTGCGCGTCACAGAAGTGCTTTCGTCAAGGGTGACCGACACGTGGCATCCACCGTAACAGAACACCGCTAAGCTATCGGGTCAGGTTTTGGATCCGATAACCCGTTAACAGCCCCGACCAATGGGGATTTTCCACGTGTAAAATCATCATTGGCTGGAGGAAACACGTGTCGGCTCATCGTTGGGGTAGATGTCATCCACTCATTGGACAGAAGGCGCCTATGATACATCGACACGTGGCACGGCCCAACAGAGGCCCATTCTTGTGAAAACGCCAGCCCATTTGACTTGGTCAAAAGGTGGCGGGCCGGCCCATGGAAAGCCTTTTAACGGCCTGTTCGCATATAGCCCATTTACAGCCCGCTAACCCAAGGCCCGTTAAGCCCTATCCAAATTATGCCCAGTAGCATCATCTGGGTCATCCAATATGATTCCAGCCCATTTTCACTTCTGGCCCATGTATGGCCCGTGACATATTTCGGCCTATATGAGGCCCTTTGTAACTCTTGGCCCATTAACGGCCCATGGTGAAACTGGCCCGTAATGAACAGTGTATCACTTTACACCCATTAACGGCCTGTGGTGAAACTGGTCCGTAATGAACAGTGTATCACTTTATACCCATTAACGACTCGTTATTCCGTTGGGCCGTTTCCAGCCCATGTTATCTTTCAGCCTTCTTAGAGTCCATTTATTCTTGGGATCATTTCCAGCATTCGTTTACTTATGGCCCTTTACTGTCATTTTCTTCTTGTGTTCACCCCGTGGTTGCAGTCGGCCCGTTTGTGGTCCATTAATACGTTGGACCGTTTTCATAGCGTCATCAAATACGGCCTATTAACGATGGCCCATTATGGTCGGCCCATGAACGGACGATTCCAACTCTAGCCCGTTTATGATCGTAACGCAGTCTGTTATTGGCCCATGTTTGGCCAATCAATCATACGACTCGTATAAGGCCCATTGATGATACAACCCATAGAAAGCCCATTGTTTCTACGGCCCGTAGAAGTCCCATTGTTTCTACAGCCCGTAGAAGGCCCATTGTTTCTACGGCCTGTAGAAGGCCCACTATTTCTACGGCCCGTAGGAGCCCCATTGTCACTACAGTAAATATTAACCCATGGTTATTGTGGCCTAGTTTTAGAAAATAGGTTATTGTAGCCACTAGCAAACCATGGAAAAAGAACTGCAATGACTACAAGCAAACAAATAAACAAGACAACAAGGAAATAAATAAGCAAGCAACTAACGCTAGGCTATCACGGCTATTACACATATTACATCCACTAGGCATCAAAGTTCGCCACTAGTGCAAATATAGGGAATAAAGCAGCATATCATATACACTGGTTGTCAAAGTTGGCGACCAGCGCAAATAAACGCCGCAACAAAACAAATCCAGAACTGAAACCACTTTAGAAGATCTCAAGAAACAATATACTGGGTACCCATAATGCTGGCAAGATGCTTAGCAAGCTTATTAACTCTCTCTTGTTTGGCGGTTAAATCCTCCAGCGCTTGCTGTTGCACTAGGAAATATGCATCTGAATTCTGCAGGGACTTCCTCAGTCCTTCAGCTTCCTGTCGCAGCACATCTCATCGATGTCTTTCAACTTGAAGTTGAGGCTCAAGAAGACAAACTGATTCAGGCAGCGAGTTCGAAGAGCTTGTGCCTGCAGTAGTGGCCAGTAACTCGAACACTACATCAAGACAGGACTTTTGGGAATCCCCACTGTCGCCAAGATAATTTTTATCAGCTTTCTTGGAGACCAACATGTATGTCTCACTATCTTGAACTTTATTTGCATTACTTCCTTTACCATTGAATAACGCGGTACTGTTCTCCAATATTTTGTCCACATTCTAAAAGAGAAACAAGCAGACACATCACAGGTTTACCATGTTGTATATGAAACTCATTTTGGTAAATGATTTCAGTAGTAAAGTGGACAGGATAACAACATGAAACAAACATATATCTATGTACCATGGTCACTTTATGGTCTATATCATTCTAGTTTTTGTTGCCAAATCAAGATAGAGACACAGTTCAAATAATATTTGTTCAAGACAAAGCAGTATAGACAGAATATAAGTGTGGGAAACTATAGAGCAATAACAACACTTATAATGTGCATGACATGAGAACATAACTGTTTATTCAATTGAAACTGAAATCAACGTAGAGCAGGTTACAACAGCAAACCAGTTAAAGAAACATGTTTAAAACACACCTGTTGCACCATTGGAGTTTCAATTCCATCCTTCAAATTTGAAAATAGTTGGTATGAGTAAATACAGTAATGTAAGAGCAAAGGAGTATGAACCATAGCTACAGAATCTGACCTGAGAACAAATCTTCTTCTCCTTTAAGCGTTGAGTTGGGATTCAAAGTGGTGGTCCTCGTGCTTTGGGCACTGCAGTTCCCTTACTAACTGGTCGTGTTTGGGTGCTCTGTGGTGGAGACAATGTTGTGTCAACTGGAACTGGGTTACTACCTGCCGGGGTTGGGGTTAGAAGGGGTGTAGCTGGTTCTCTGTCCAACTGGGTAGGGGTACAATCTGCGAGAGTTTGGGTTATGTGTGGTGGATCTGGTCCTTGGGCAAGTACAGCCGTGGTTTTATCTGCATCAACTGGTAGCACTATATTTTTTGAAGACCGTGTTGTTACTCCCTTAGATACTGCCATCACCCTTTGCAATTCAAATGGCTGATAAACAAGAAAAGTAATTGAAAGTATAGACATTGTATGATAGACAGGTGCAATGGATAGTGGGGAATAAAAGAGGGCATGAAATAATTCATATTTATGTTGTTTAGCCAAACATGATAGCATGACACAATTTCACATATATGATGGCTAACTAAACAGGATAGCATGACACAATTTCACATTATGATGGCTAACTAAAAAAGATGGAAAGACATAGTTCAAAATATGATGACTATGTAAACAGGATGACATGATATAACTAAATAATGTATTTATTAAATAGGTTGGCATGCCATAATTCACATACATTCACGGATAGAATGCCATAATTCAAAATATGACGACTGTAAACACTAAACAAGATGAGATGATATAACTATATGATGTCTTTATTAAATGGGTTGCCATGCCATAATTCAGATAGATGATGTGTATGTACTATGTAAACATGATGGCATGATATAATTCAAATATATGATTTATATACTAAGCAAGTAAGCAGATGGCAATCCATATATGATGTAAAAACTAAGCAATGCAAGACAACATGCATGACATAGGTAATATAACCCTGCCAAGTTTGAACATAGACCTCACGGGGGAAATAGGACTAGTCATTAGTTTCTGAGTCCTCCTCTGAGGAGCTCTCTGTAACCAGCAATATGTCTGCTTCAGCAGGTAGCATTGTCTGCTCTAAATACCTTGTTTTTACTCCAGATACTTCCATCACCGCTTCAAATGGCTGATGCACAGGAAGAGTAGTTGAATATACAAACATTGTCGACAAATGGAACACATAATACAAAAAAATGATAGCATGATATAATTCACATACATGATGATTGGCTAAACAACATGGCATTGCATAATTCACATATATAATGCCTTTGCAACAAGATATCATTGCATAATTCACATATATAATGTCTTGCAACAAGATGGCAATGCATAATTCATATATATGGTAATTAGACACTGAACATGTGGCATTCACACAAAGCATGTCTAAACTAATCAAATGACATAGCAATGCATAATTCATATATATGGTAATTAGGACTGGTCATCTGTCTCTGAATCCTCCTCTGAGGAGCTATCCGTAACCAGCGAGATATGCGCTTCGTCAGATAGCATAGTCTGCTCTAAAGACCTTGTTTTCACTCCAGAATTTGCCATCACCGTGTCAAATGGATGATGCACATGAAGAGCAGTTGATTGTACTAACATTGTTGACAAATGTAATATGTAACAAAAAAAAGGATGGCCTGATATAATTTACATATAAGATGACTGGCTAAGCAGGATGGCATTGCAAAATTCACATATATAATGCCTGGCTAAACAAGATGGCGTTGCATAATTCACATAAACGATGAATAAACTAAATAGATGGCATTCGCACAAAGGATGTCTAAACTAAGCAGATGACATATTTGATGTATAAAGTAAGCAATGCAAGGCACCATATGCATGATATAACGAACATCAGCATGCCAAGTTAGAGCGAAGACCTCAGGGGGTAAGTAGGAGTTGTCTTCTCCTTCTGAATCCCCCTCAAAACAGATATCTTCCTCTCGATTACAATCCAAAATGCGTGGAGGGGGGGGGCTGCCTTTGCGCCTACCATGGAGCAACGTCTGCATGAAATTTTATTGCGACACAAGGCTCGTCTCTTTTGCTCTACATGTTCAGTTCCATTGTTTACAATAACTGTCATGGATAGGAATAAAACATAGTGAGATTATGTAGGGAGTGCATGTGGAAATCCAGAGTGATGGTAGCAACCTGTGGATAGACCCAAAACCAATAATAGCAGGCAGATAATGGCTTCAGTTAAAAAATACAAATAATGGCTTCTTTACTGTTTGTTTCCCACCCAACATGAAACTCGTAGTAGACACCAGAGATTAACCAGATAGTAGATAGATACTATTGATTGCGGCCCCGATATATACCCCACAACCATTTAAAAACTCAAGTTTGACCATTAGTTTGGAGCTGACTCAGAGTCTAATCGGTGAACAGGACGATAAAGTAGCATGTAATATTAAGCGATGCATAACGTAAGCAGACACGAAAGAGTGCGACCTCTGTTGTGGACCCGTGTAGTCCTCGAGGTCATCTGCTCGGTTGATGATGGTAATGCAGTTTTCATGGCTGCCGGCGGTGGGGAAGAAGATCTGAGGTGGCGAAAGACAGTCTGGAGGCCGGATCCCTGCTGTGCTGGACCCTTCTATCATTGGAGCAACTGAGCTGGGGTGGACGACGGTGCAGCAGGAGCGGGACAAACAACGTAAGGTTTTCTTTGACAACTATCTGTAAGAGAAGTAATTCTGTAAGGGCTTGTTTGATTGGAGGATTCCAACAATGTAGGGATAGGAAATAGACATGAATAGGATTGGAATGCACGTGCAAAACAGAGAATTTAAAAACACAGGATTTCTGCCAATCTGGGTGTTTGATTCACAACAATTGGAAGATCACAGGATGCAAAGAAGCATGGTGAGATTAAGTCAAACCACAAGAAAATGTATGGTTATAATGCTATTATGCTACTATCTCTTAGTTTTGTGCTTCATGAATAGGAATTTGAAAAGGAGGACAAGTGAAAATTAAAATTCCTACGTTTTTTCTTTCAAGGAGACACTAAAGGAACACATCCTACAGTTTTCCTTTGCTCCATTACTTTCCAATTCCTATGTTTTTCATTCACTTTTCCTCAAGCACTGGCGATTCTAGTAGGCAGGCTTGAGCAAGGAAAAGCCTACACTAAAAAAATGTTTTTGTGCTACTTCTATTACTTTGGACCCAAGCCACTGCCCTACTAGCTCAACTCCCAGGGCCATCGACAAATGCACAGCTCAAACACACAAAGATAAATAATGATGGCGTTTGTCGGTGTCAAAACCAGCGGATCTCGGGTAGGGGGTCCCGAACTGTGCGTCTAGGCGGATGGTAACAGGAGACAAGGGAGACGATGTTTTACCCAGGTTCGGGCCCTCTTGATGGAGGTAAAACCCTACGTCCTGCTTGATTAATATTGATGATGTGTGTTACAAGAGTGGATCTACCACGAGATCAAGGAGGCTAAACCCTAGAAGCTAGCCTATGGTATGATTGTTGTTCGTCCTACGGACTAAAGCCATCCGGTTTATATAGACACCGGAGAGGGCTAGGGTTACACAGAGTCGGTTACAATGGTAGGAGATCTACATATCCGTATCGCCAAGCTTTCCTTCCACGCCAAGGAAAGTCCCATCCGGACACGGGGCGAAGTCTTCAATCTTGTATCTTCATAATCTTGGAGTCCGGCCAATGATGATAGTTCGGCTATCCGGACACCCCCTAGTCCGGGACTCCCTCAGTAGCCCCCGAACCAGGCTTCAATGACGACGCGTCCGGCGCGTATGTTGTCTTCGGCGTTTGCAAGGCGGGTTCTCCTTCATGCTCCATGTGTTTGCCGGATAGTGTCCGGTTGCTTCATAAATGTTGCGCTCCTTGGATTCCACGTCCAATAATGGCTTTCTTCCACGTGTTGCACGAATGCGAAAAGCCAGGGTATTCTTACGTTTCACCCCCTAGCTGCGCGAATAAGCTGCCTATAAGAGAAGCGAGGATCCAGATCCAAATCACACCATCCTCCTTCCGCAAGTACTCATCGAGGCGCATCTGACAACAAATCCATTCCAACATGGATAGTCGACGCGGCTCCTCTTCTCGCGCTCCCAGTCCTCAGCCAGGAGATTGGATGAGATGCTCAGTCCCGCATAGCGAGTTAGTGACGCTCCAAATAGAGGGATACCTTCCCCCAACCTTTATGGTTCCGGTTCGATCCGGACTGGCCACCTACAAGGGTGGGAAACAGGCGAAGAGCGTCCCCAATCCCTCCAAAGGAGAGTGGGTATGCTTCGTCCCCTACTTAATAAGGGGACTCGGATTTCCCATACATCCGTTTCTCTGGGGGCTCTTGGAGTTCTATGGACTCCAGCTTCACCACCTCACGCCTGCCTCCATTTTGCACATCGCGGGCTTTGTAGCCCTTTGCGAGCTGTTCTTGGGCATCGAGCCCCATTTTGCGCTATGGAAGAGGCTATTTTGCCTCGTACCCTGTTCTCACGAGGGGTCGATATATCAAGTGAGCAGAGCCGAAATATGGCGCATCGCCGGGACCGGATATCTATCCGGAACCCCGAAGAAGGCGTCCGAAGACTTCCTTCGGAATGGTTCTATATGGAAGACGCCCCGCTACCGGATCCAGTTCGGATCGGCCTCCCGGAGTTTAGCAACGCTCCTCTGAGGAAACGCTTGAGTTGGCGCCCACGAAGCCCTCAACGAGAAGATGACAGGAGCGTCCACTATCTGATGGCCGGATACGGTTACTAGCCCATTCTGGATTAACCATGATCGGAGTCATGGCCACATGCATTATGCGAGGGGTGCAGCCGCTCCAGTATAGGGGCCACCCCATGTGGGATTTCAACAGGGAGAATGACGCCACCCGTCATGGCCGCACGGGGCCGGGATCGGCCGCCGATCTGGTGAAGATCCTGTCTGGCTTGTACAAGGGGGAGAAGGAGGACTTTCTCCACACGAATCCATTGAATGGATTCTCCATGAATAACCCTCGAAGCTGGGTAAGCGGACGTTTATATACCTGATCCGTGCTTTTAAAGACAAGTGTCTTACCTTATGATTTCGATGCAGGAACTGCGTCGGGATGTGGAGGGCATAAAAAGCCCAACTCCACAACCCGAGGATCAGGGAAGATCCCTTGATCCTGCCTCCGAAGATGATCCGGACGTAAAGGTGGATTTTATTGACGGGGTGTTCCACCAACTCAGCATAGATAATGCTTTAGTTGCCATTACGGCTGACTACCCCGGTTTATGTCCGGCTTCCCAGGTGAGTACGACCGAAGTCCTAACACCATTACTTTTTAATGCTTATTTCTGACCACTGTGTACCAATGGTGCTTGGCAGGAGGTGCCTTCACGGCGGGAAGTCGAGCCCGCGGCGACTGACCAAACGAGGTCAGTACGGCCTAGCAGGCGGAAGAGGAGTGCGGCGCGAATCGAAACATCGCCGCAAAGGTATGGTGCACCATTGTCTTTTAAGGGAGAGACTCCTGGGAAGCATATTAATGCTCATGATTCTTCCAGTAGAAAGAGCGCTCGCCGGACTGAGTCCGGAGAGGGTGCCCACGAAGCCTCCGCCAGCCAGGCTCCAACGCCTGGTCCGGAGGGGGAGGCGAGCGCAAGGCGCGAGCCGGATGCTCCTCCAACGGAGGATGCCGACAGGTTGTCCGCCACCAGGTCTGAGGTGGAGAGCGCCATGAATCACAGGCACCGTCGGATAGTTCTTCGTGACGCGTGTTTCTCCCCTGAGGCGTTAAATGCCTTTAATGCGGGAGACGTGCACCTCCGTGCTGCTCAAGATGGTTTAACCAGAGCCACGGAGCAGTATGTAAAGGACATACGGGTAAGGAATTTTAATAGTTATATATGCCAGTAGCCCCCGAGACTTAAAATAGTTAAACTAACTAATTTAAGGATCATTTGTTATGCAGGATCTTACTGAGAAGAATACCCACCTGTCCCAGGAGCTTCAAGAATGCAAGGCCCAACTTGAGGCCGCACTAGCCGCTGCCGGGGGAGCCACGGAGACCCCCTCTGGTAATTCATATTTTGAAAAGAGAAGTAGTTTATGAAGTGCGGCGTGTGTGTATATTCTGACAATAATATTGCAGAGGGTGCCGGACTAGATCCGGACAAGCAACAGCTGCTGCGCCAGTTGAAGGCCGGCGAGAGGGTGCTTACGAGGGTGCAGCAGGAGAGGAACAAACTCCAAGATGCCAACACCCAGCTGGGCGAAGAAATAAAGGATGTTCGGGTCCAGCTGTCTAACTCCGTAAAGGAGAATCGGCGGCTTCGTCGCGGCATGTATAGTAAGTGCTTGAGCAAACTCTTTTGAAAAGAAGAGTTCGGTAAGGAAGTCGATTGACAGAAATGTGTCTGTAGGTGTGCTCACGGGTCGTCCGACGGAGGAGATGCCTGGTTCCACAGGAGACCCTCTTCCCGAGCTGCTGTAACTGCACGAACGTGTTCGGCAGGCGATGAGCGGCGTCGTTCAGGCCTTATGGCCTTCCGTCTCCCTACCCGAGGGTCTTGGAGGGCTTGCTGAGAAGCTTTAGGGAGTACGGCGGCGTCTCCGTCTGTGGAAGATATCGGCCTGCCGTCAAGGCACCAGGGAGGCCTGGGCCATGGTGAAGACGCGGTACCCGAAGGCTGACCCAAACCACATGGCCGAGGTCGGACCTGTGGGGCCTGATGGGAAGGAGATCCCTGTGAGCCTGATGTACGGCCAAGTAGAGTTGGCCGCGAAATATTCCCAACAGGATTGTAAATTAGACAGCCTGTTAGATGGGATTGAAGAGGAGTACAATCGGTCAGTTTGACGATGTAATTTTTAAAATGACATGTAAAATGCCTTCTAGCTGGATTGTAGATCGTTTGTCTTTGCGGACCTTTTCGGTTCAACCTCGGGACCCAACAGTCCGGAGTGTGTCCGAATACCCTTACGGTTGTGAAAGAACAGGGGCGTGCATGGAGACAAGGCGTAGGGGTCATAATTTCTTTATCAGACAAGTGCCCAACTAGCTATGTTATATTACATGGTTAGTAAGAAACATCTTCCAGGGAGAATAGTTCCGTTAAGGGTTCCTTTCCCTGGGAGGCATGCCCAAAAGTGCATGTCCGGACTGCGAAAATAGCAGAAAAAGCATCTGGGGGCAGATAAATAAGTAAGTAATAAATCTTCTTTCAAGGTCACCGACCGAATAATCCCTTAAGAACGCTAGCCTTTGGATTCACCCAGTCTGAGGTACATATTCGGCTGACCCGGCAGTAACAATCGCAGAGGTGCTCCCTTTACCCCCTAGCCGAACAATCGGGAACGTAGGGGTAAGAACAGGAGCCAGGCAACCCGGCTTGGCCAAAACTTCAGTCATATCGATGCATATAATGGTGATCAAAAGGTACATGCGGAAGTATGACACATGTGTTGGGCATGAAGCCCAAATAAGCTTCTGTTAAAGAAGCCCCCAGGTATAACGAGTGCGAGTAGCACATCGAGTGAGTGCGAACAAAGCGTGGATCAGCCCTCAAGAGGCTTGTACTGAAAGAGGGAGGAAAAAGGAGGGAAAACAAAGACAGCGAAAAACATGAAAGGTGGACGGAGGAAGGAGACGAACCCTGAGTCCGGCGCTAGGCGTAAAATCTTCGGAGATGGGCTGCGTTCCATGGGTTTGGCTCGAGTCAGTTGTCGGATGTGTTGCGTAGACGGTATGCACCGCCGGTAAGGACTTGGTCGATGATGAAGGGACCTTCCCATTTGGGCTTAAGTTTGTCCTTTTTCTTGTCCGGCAGGCGTAGAACTAGCTCGCCAACATTGTAAGTTTTGGCCCGTACTTCTCTGCTTTGATATCTTCGAGCCTGCTGTTGATAGAATGCGGAACGGGATTTTGCCACATCGCGCTCCTCCTCTAAAGCGTCCAAACTGTCCTGCCGATCCAACTCGGCTTCTCTTTCCTCATACATGCGCACGCGAGGTGAGTCATGAATTATATCGCAGGGCAAAACTGCCTCAGCGCCGTATACCATAAAAATGGTGTGAATCCGGTTGTGCGGTTTGGCGTGGTCCACAGCCCCCAGAGTACGGAGTCGAGCTCCTCTACCCAGTGCGTGTTAGATTCCGTGAGGGACCGCACTAATCTGGGTTTGATGCCGCTCATGATTAGACCATTCGCTCGTTCCACTTGACCGTTAATTTGAGGGTGGTAGACTGAAGCGTAGTCGAGCTTGATGCCCATGTTTTTGCACCAGAGTTTAACCTCGTCGGCCGTGAAATTCGTGCCGTTATCAGTGATGATGCTGTGGGGGACGCCAAAATGGTGTACTACCCCGGATATGAAGTCTATCACAGGTCCGGATTCTGCCGTTTTAACCGGCTTGGCCTCTATCCATTTGGTGAATTTGTCCACCATGACCAATAAGTATTTGTGCTTGTGGGTTCCCCCTTTAAGGGGTCCAACCATGTCAAGCCCCCAGACCGTGAACGGCCAAGTAATTGGTATAGTTTTGAGGGCGGTGGGTGGCATGTGGCTCTGATTAGCAAAGAGCTGGCAACCGACGCATCGTTGGACTAGGTCCTGAGCATCTGCCTGGGCGGTCGACCAATAAAATCCTGTACGGAAGGCCTTGCCTACAAGGGCACGGGCGCGGCATGGTGCCCACCGTGTCCGGCTTGAATTTCAGCCAGGAGATTTCGCCCTTCCTCTTCGGAGATACACCTTTGAAGGACTCCGGTTGTGCTTTTCTTATAAAGTTCTCCCTCATGGACCTTGTAGGCTTTAGATCGCCAAACTATGCAGCGGGCCTCATTTTGGTCTTCGGGAAGTTCCTGCCTGATTAAGTAGGCTAGGAATGGTTCCATCCATGGGGCAATTACTGCCAGTATTTCGTGGGCTGAATCTATTATTTCATTGGCTGAGCCACCGATTGTGTCAGAATGTTCTGCGTTAGGTGATGTAGTTGGTTCCGGATTGTTATTTCCGGACTCCTCTTCCCATAATACGGATGGCTTAAAGAGCCGTTCCAGGAAGATGTTTGGAGGGACGGCGTCGCGTTTTGCGCCGATGCGTGCCAACACGTCTGCTGCCTGGTTATTATCCCAGTCTACATGGTGGAATTCGAGTCCTTCGAACCAGGCTGGCATTTTTAGGACGGCGTTGCGGTAGGCTGTCTTTTTCAGATCCTTGGCGTCAAAGTCTCCATTTACTTGGGATATTGCGAGGTTTGAATCCCCACGCACCTCTAGGCGTTGAATACCCATGGAGATTGCCATCCGGAGGCCATGTAGAAGGGCTTCGTATTCGGCTGCATTGTTGGAGTCCGTGTACATTATTTGAAGCACGTATTGGACTGTGTCTCCGGTTGGGGACGTCAAGACGACGCTAGCCCCCAAGCCAGCCAACATTTTGGAGCCGTCGAAATGCATGATCCAATTGGAGTATGCATCGTACTCTTTAGGGAGTTCGGCTTCGGTCCATTCGGCGATGAAGTCAGCCAGAACTTGCGATTTTATAGCTCGCCGTGGTTTGTAGGTTATGTCAAATGGTAAGAGCTCAATGGCCCATTTTGCAATCTGGCCCGTCGCGTCGCGATTGTTTATAATATCGTTGAGAGGTACTTCGGAGGCTACCGTTATGGAACACTCTTAAAAGTAGTGTCGCAGCTTCCGGGATGCCATCAACACCGCATACGCTATCTTTTGATAATGTGGGTACCGGGACTTGCATGGAGTTAAGACAGTGGATACATAGTACACTGGTTTTTGAAGAGGGAATTTGTGCCCTTCTGTTTCTCGTTCGACGACGAGTGCAGCGCTGACAACTTGATGTGTTGCTGCGATGTATAATAACATAGGTTCACCCAAGTTGGGCGCGGCCAGGACCGGATTTGTTGCCAATATGGTCTTAATTTCTTCGAGTCCGGCCGTGGCGGCATCCGTCCATTCAAAGTGTTCGGTGCGCCGGAGGAGGCGATAGAGGGGCAGTGCCTTTTCTCCCAAACGGGAGATGAAGCGGCTTAGAGCCGCCACGCATCCAGTTAGTTTTTGTATTTGCTTGAGGTCTTTTGGGATATCCAATTGTGACAGAGCTCGGATCTTGGCTGGGTTTGCTTCAATTCCTCTACCGGATACAATGAAGCCCAAGAGCTTTCCGGCTGGTACGCCGAAAACACATTTTCCCGGGTTGAGCTTAATGTCATATGCTTGGAGATTGTCGAATGTTACCCTCAAGTCGTCTACTAGAGTTTTGACGTGTTTGGTCTTGATGACCACATCGTCTATGTATGCCTCTACTGTTTTGCCTATCTGGGTAGCCAGACATGTCTGAATCATGCGCTGATATGTTGCGCTGGCGTTTTTGAGTCCGAAGGGCATTGTGTTGAAGCAGAATGACCCATATGGAGTAATGAATGCCGTTGCGGCCTGGTCTTTTTCCGCCATCTTGATTTGATGGTATCCGGAGTATGCGTCGAGGAAGCACAATGAATCGTGTCCTACGGTAGCATCGATGATTTGGTCGATGCGAGGGAGAGGGGAAGGGTCCTTTGGACAGGCCTTGTTAAGGTCTTTGAAATCGACGCAAAGGCGCCAGGATTTGTCCTTTTTTGGTACCATTACCAGGTTGGCTAGCCAGTCCAGATGTTTTATATCTCTGATGAATCCGGCTTCTAAGAGTTTGGCTAGCTCTTCTCCCATTGCCTGTCTTTTGGGTTCGGAAAATCACCAAAGAGCTTGTTTGACTGGCTTGAATCCTTTTAGGATATTTAGGCCGTGCTCCGCCAGCCTGCGTGGGATTCCTGGCATGTCTGAAGGATGCCATGCAAAAATGTCCCAATTTTCCCGAAGGAACTCTCGTAGTGCGGCTTCTACGTTAGGATTTAATTGTGCCCCAATGGAGGCCGTCTTCGTGGGGTCCGTTGGATGGACTTGGAATTTGACTATTTCGTCTGCTGGTTTAAAAGAGGTGGACTTGGACCTCTTATCGAGTATCACATCGTCCCTATCCACCATGGAGCGCAGCACAGTGAGTTCTTCTGCCGCTAGGGCTTCGGATAATGCCTCTAGGGCCAGTGCGGCTGTCTTATTTTCAGTGCGGAGTGCTATATCTGGGTCACTGGCGAGAGTGATTATTCCATTGGGCCCAGGTATTTTGAGCTTCATGTACCAGTAATGGGGTATAGCTTGGAAGATTGTGAATGCCTCTCGCCCTAACAAGGCGTGATATCTGCTGCCGAATGGGGCCACTTGGAACGTGACCTCTTCGGACCTGTAGTTGTCCGGCGAGCCGAACACTACGTCTAGTGTGATTTTTCCTGTGCAGTGTACTTCTCGACTAGGGATTATTCCCCTGAAGGTTGTGCTGCTTCGCTCAATGCGGCTCCAGTCAATTTCCATTTTTTGAAGGGTTTCCTCGTAGATGAGGTTTAATCCGCTGCCTCCATCCATGAGTACCTTGGTAAGACGAAAGCCGTCCACTATCGGACTGAGGACCAATGCGGCTGGTGCTCGAGCTGTTCGGAATTTAGGTTCATCGCTGGCATTGAAGGTGATAGCCGTGTCACTCCATGGATTTGTTGTTGCTACTTGGTAGACTTCGGCGAGGCTGCGGATTGTTCGTTTCCGCATGTTATTTGATGCGAAAGTCTCGAAGACTGTTAATACCGTACTGGTACTGCTGGGCTGGTTGCCCGGGGCTAGAAAGCCTTCGCCACTTTTGGCCACCTGCCGTAGTATCCAACATGCTCGAAGGCTATGTGTTGGAGTGGTGTCCTCCGTACTGTGGATTTTGCAGGGTCCGTTGAGCCATCCCTCCGGAAGGTGCTTGAGTATGATGCACCCTTTTATTTTGGACTGGGGTTGTATTCAGGGCCGGATTGTCCCAAAACCTGGTTTCAGTTTTCCAAGCACTCTCCATCGCACAGTATTTTTGTACAATGGTCGCTAGGTCGGTGAAGCATGTAACTTCGCGACGAATTTTGGCGTTTATGATTCCCTTGTCCGTGCAATTGTTGTAGAAAATTGAAATCGCGCTTTCTTCACGGCAGTCCTTTATCCTGTTCATAACCAGGAGGAATCTGGCCCAGTAATGATGTACTGTTTCATCGGGCTCTTGCCGTATTTGAGATAGATCACTTATGTTTGGGTGGGCGGGTGGAATTAAGTTCGGAACCCTGCCCGATCTGAGGGTCAAAGGCCAAGAAGTTTCCGGATTTGGAAGCTTGGTTGGTTGGATGCTTTCCAACAAATCTGGTCCGATGCCTGACTTTAGGTTTAGTATTTGATTGACGTCCGTCCCTCCGCGGGAATCCGGCATGGAGGGATTGGGAATCCGGACATAGATGGTTTTTAACATACAAGAAGAGTCGCCGCATTGTTCCTCTACCACAACAACATGGTGGGTAGCCTGGGGATAGTTAATTTCTCTCAGATTGGTTTTAAGCCCAATCTGATCGTAGTCTGTAGTGACTCCCAGGGCGGCGATGCGATCCAAGAGCTCATTTACAGAGGAGAGCTCCATCGGATCTAGCTGCTCGGCGAATTCCGAGCTAACGTGAAGATCGCTTTTGATGACCTGAGAGGTCATCGTCGGAGCGGTGGCCGAACAGGCGGTCATAAGGAAACCACCTAGCCGGATAGTTTGGCTGGCGGCCAAAGCTCCCTTGACGACGGTGCCGTCTTTAAAGACGGGATAAGGCATCCTTCCTGATTGCGATAGCACAGAGGAACTATCAATGAAAGCACCAATGTCGGTGTCAAAACCGGCGGATCTCGGGTAGGGGGTCCCGAACTGTGCGTCTAGGCGGATGGTAACAGGAGACAAGGGACACGATGTTTTACCCAGGTTCGGGCCCTCTTGATGGAGGTAAAACCCTACGTCCTGCTTGATTAATATTGATGATGTGTGTTACAAGAGTGGATCTACCACGAGATCAAGGAGGCTAAACCCTAGAAGCTAGCCTATGGTATGATTGTTGTTTGTCCTACGGACTAAAGCCATCCGGTTTATATAGACACCGGAGAGGGCTAGGGTTACACATAGTCGGTTACAATGGTAGGAGATCTACATATCCGTATCGCCAAGCTTGCCTTCCACGCCAAGGAAAGTCCCATCCGGACACGGGGCGAAGTCTTCAATCTTGTATCTTCATAACCTTGGAGTCCGGCCAATGATGATAGTTCGGCTATCCGGACACCCCCTAGTCCGGGACTCCCTCAGTAGCCCCTGAACCAGGCTACAATGTCGACGAGTCCGGCGCGCATATTGTCTTCGGCATTGCAAGGTGGGTTCCTCCTCCGAATAATTTATAGAAGATTGTGAACACCAGGATAGTGTCCGGATCTGCAAAATAAATTCCACGTACCACCGTAAAGAGAATAATATTACACAAGTTCAATCCGTTGACGTATTCGGTGGCGTGACGTCACACCACTACCAAGCCTTTACTTGAATCGTTTTTATTGTACCACCTCAGCGCGTTTAGCGAAGCGGTTTCCTTGGCACGTCTTGTCGAAGCAGAGATTGTGTTCCCCTTATTCCGGGATTCCCATCAATACGGACGTGGGTAACCCAATCGCGCCATTGATTGCGGCGCTTGGGAGATAAGCGAGTTTAATCAGGCCGGTGGGGACACATATTTTTGCCCGCCCATATAAGGGGATAAAGATCCAACCCTTTTACCCGCGCCTTCTTCCTCCTTGGCTTATCCATCTCCGCGAACTCGAGCTCCAGCGCCCAAGTCTGCACATCTCACCTCAACCTTCTCCAAATATGTCCGGAGCGGGAGGCAAGTGGATGGCCACCTCCGTCATGGAGGGGCAGATTCAGAAGCTGCGCAGCGCCGGATATTTGTCCAGCAACATCGCGCACCGGCTCCCCAACGAGGGAGAGCTCATCCCCACCCCCAGGCCCCATGAGAGGGTAGTATTCCTTCCCCATTTCCTCTGCGGACTGGGCTTCCCACTCCATCCCTTTGTCCGGGGGCTCATGTTCTACTACGGCCTGGATTTCCATGATCTAGCCCCGAATTTCATCCTCAACATCTTGGCGTTTATCGTCGTGTGTGAGGCCTTCCTCTGCATCTAGCCCCACTTCGGCTTGTGGCTCAAGACCTTCAGTGTCAAGCCGAAGGTTGTGAAGGGCAGCCAAGAGGAGTGCGGAGGCGCCATGGTGGGCAGGATGTCCCACGTTACTTGGCTTGAAGGCACTTTCGTGGAAACCATTAAGGGGTGGCAATCGGGGTGGTTCTACATCACCGAGCCGCGTGACCCCGAATGGGCAGCGGCCCCCGAATTCAGATCTGGCATCCCCACACGGCTCACCTCCTGGAAAGAGAGCGGTTGGACATGGGGTGATTCGGAGGAGCTGACCGGACTCCAAGCCTGCATCCAAAAGCTAGTGGACAAGAAGCTCAAGCTTGTCAACGTAGTCCGGGTCATGCTCATCCGCCAGATTCTCCCGTGCCAACGACGGGGCTTCAACATGTGGGAGTTCGATCCGGCACAGCACCAGACTTTGAGCGGGCTCTTCGACACTACGTATGAAGATGTCTGGAAGGTGCTGTTCAAGGGCGTTGAGGCTCCCGCATCCGCTACCGAAGATCGCAGATTCAACTCGCAGCATCCAGCTGACGAGGTAAGTGATTTTGTCCTTTACGAGACGCTTGTTTTCCATAGTTTGACTCTATGCGGGATCTAAACTCCCTTTCCTTTGACAAGACTGGCTGAAGAAGGCCGAACAGGCTATCTGTCCGGCCCCATTGACAGAGGACCCAGCGAACGCCCGCCTGACGGGGCTGCTGGCTCCGGCACCCCACGTGGTGCCGGAGAAGAAGGCCAAGACGAAGGCCACGGGCACTCAGAAGAGCTCCCATTTTCAGGTGTTATCGGATGATGACTCCGAGGCTGACTCCTCTCACAAAGGTGAGGAGGAGAAGAAGAAAGCCTCTCCCCCAGCGGGGGGAGGGAGGAAAAGGAAGGCCTCCCCAATGGGGGAGGCCGAAGGGTCCAAGAAGGGAAAAACTCTTTCCCCGGACTGCTCTACCAATGCTAGTGATGACGACGAGGACTGGCCTCCAAGGGCCAAGCCCCTGGCGAGATCGTAAGTATCCGGACTCCCGAATAACTTCATGGTTTTTCTTTTCGCCACATAATGTCTTTCTAATGCCGCATATAACCCTGCAGTCCGCCCAAGGATGATCTTCCCGCTTCGTCGAGCGGGTCCTTAGGTGCGTCGGATATGGATTCTCTTCCGACCGCATCCACCCCCCATGATGCGGACGATGCCGAGGTGGGATCCCAGGAAGGGACCCACCAAGAGGAGGAGGCTCCGGAGGTGTCGCAGGACAACCTCCCGGACTTTGCACCGGACTCGGCCCCGGAACCCATAGCGGCTCCGGAGTCCGGCGGGCGACCCCTTCGTAAGAAGGGCATGACCGTGACGCCAGCAGCCTCCGTCCAACCGGAGGCGCCGGATAACTTGCTGGAGGCGCTCAATGGCGCCTCCATCGAAGAGGAACACCACACTGTTATGAGTGCGGTGATTCAGAAGGTTCAGCTCGCCAAGAGCGGGCTGACCGAAGCCTGCAGCAACCTTCTAACAGGCTTTGAGGTAAGAATTTTGATATATGTAAAATAGTACCGCATAGACAGTAGCCCCTGATGCTCGGTTCGGTGTTCGAAAAAGAAAAGCCGGACTGAGGATCTAAAAAGATTTAGGCAGGAGTCATAAAAAATATGTCAATATGGGATTGCAGGCTGTGCTGTTGACCTCTGCCGCACTGACTGCGGAGGTCAAAACTTTGAAGGAAAGCCTCGAGCGGTCCGAGAATGAGCTCGGCTGTGCCAAGAAGCAGCTCGAGGACAAGGAAGGTGAGTAATACCTTATTAAAATTGTACCTTACAGAAAAGGATTTGGTTGCAAGAAAAATGACAAGGATAACGTGGCTATATCAGGGGCCACAAACGAGGTGGCGACCCTAAAGGAGGCGGTGTCCGCGGCCGAACGTAATGCGGCTGCGGAACGCACCGAGCGAGAGAAGCATGAGGCACAGGTGGCGGAGGTACAGCAAGAGCTCCAGGCTCTCATGGAAAAACATGAGAGTTTGGAGCGTGACTCGAAGACTCGAGAGTCCGAGCTTGCGACGGCTCTTGAGAGTGCCAAAGCCGCTAAGGCCGAAGCCTATAAGGCCCTCCAGGAAGTTGTGGCATTGAAGAAAATAGCGGCGGGTAAGGCGTTTTTCATGCAAAGTAAGCATGTGAGTGTGAATTACATATCACTTACCCGAATTCGGAGCTCTCCAGGAGCGTTCACAGATCTACCCCGCAGCGTGTCCGATGCTACCGCTTTCTACAGGGCCGAGGAGGGGAGCTCGACGGAGAAGGTCTTCTGGTCTCAGTATGCTGAGGCCGGACATCCGGTGCCCCTTAGCGACCAGCTGAAGCAGCTGGTCGAGCTCCACAAGGTGGCCAAACAGGCCATGAAGGGCCTCATAGTTCGGCTGTGGCCTAAGGAGGCCATGCCTGGGAGCTACTTCGGCCTGGTGCGGCGGCTGGTGGATCCGTGTCCATGGGTTGAAGTCATCAAGCACTCCGCCTGTATTGAAGGTGCCCGTCAGGCCCTTGCCCGCGCAAAGGTGCACTGGGGCAAGATGGATTCTCAGAAGCTTGTGACGGACGCGCCCCCGCAGGGCAAGGAGCATCGCATGCCCGAGATGTATTATAAGAGTGTCCTGAAGGGTGCCCGCATTATTGCGGGTGAGTGCTCCAAAGATGTAATATTTGAGTACACTCGCATTTTGTTATCCTGTGCACTGAAAACTTAGTTCATATGCGCTAAGCAACGCTTGTTAATTTAAAATATTACCTTCTGTGCGGCAGTTTATCGAATCTGAGAGTTGGCAAGTCGTCGGCTTCAGCCCCCATGCCACGAGTGCTGGGGTGTTCGGGATAAACTTGAGCACTCTTGTTCCCATTTTTGGGTCCATCTAGGGAGGCGCTCAACACAACGAACAAGGCAACCGGACTTATAATGCTTGAACACTCTCACTTAGCCATAGAATTCTATAATTTTAAATTTCGGCGAAGCCCCTAGTCTTCAGAAGGCCGAGTTTGGGGCGCTATCCACGCCTGGGCCGGACAAAGCCGGCTCCTCGCTCTAAGCGGCATAAGTCTTTAGGGACTCGCAAAAAACCTCTCGAATAGCGACCGGCTCTCGCCTCATCATGACGGTCAGTTAGCTTTCTCCACTGAGGTGCTCGCCCAGCTCAACTGGGGCGCAATCACAGTGGTTCTCCCAGTGCTACGTTAGCCGATACAACGGAACGTAAGGTACCAAAACATGGGAGCCGGGCAAACCCAACTATTGACCCAAGACATGATTCAGAGCCGATGCATATAATGCTATAAGTTCGGGGTGCCGCACTTGTGAAAGTGTTCGGACTTATCACACCATGATGCGGGGAACATAAGCCCCTGGTGTATTTAGCCGTACCAAAATGTACGGATGCAACATGTCATAAATGAACATATGTATAAGAAAGAAATGCAATTGGAAGAAAAAAGGTGCTGCATTACTTACTCAAGAAAAGACTGCTGTAAATGCAGAACGATACAAATGGTGCGATAAGCAAGGGATGGGACTATTAAACATGTCCCCCTCCAGGGGTATGCTGCGGAATGGTGTATAAAACAGATTTAATGCTCGTAATGGAGACCACCTGGATATTAGTTGTAGCCTTCCTTCTTCCCTGGCTGTTGCATCGTGAGTTCGGCAGGTCTACTGCCGGACAGGGCCTCTGACGAACGGAGTCCTGTGGGTAAAAAAAGGAAAAAGGAAAAAAAAAGAACGACACACTTGAGAGCCCCTGGTGTGGTTGAGCCACATTCTGGGCCTATCGTGGTCGTGCCCCTCTCCCCATGCGCATGGTATCTCCAAAGCGTAATGGTGTACGTGAAGGACCTGTCTTGACGTTTTGCAGGGGCTGGGGTTGGGGCCGCACTGCTATGCTTGCTCGGAACGTGCCAGGTGGTCTTGTTGTAGGTTACTCCGGGCGCGTTTATCCGTGTCCGGTCGCTTAACGGCCGGACTCGAGAATTGCCTTAAGAGGCCGCGCTGTACTTCTGCCGTGAGAGCCGCTGTATGTTCCTCCGTTCGGAGAGAGTGTTCAGTATTTCCGTTGACCGTGATGACTCCTTGAGGGCCTGGCATCTTGAGCTTGAGGTATGCGTAGTGCGGCATCGCGTTGAACTTTGCAAACGCGGTACGTCCGAGCAGAGCATGATAGCCGCTGCGGAACGAAACTATGTCGAAGATTAACTCGTCGCTTTGGAAGTTATCCGGGGATCCAAAGACCACATCCAGTGTAACTGAGCCTGTACGATTGGCTTCTACACATGGTATGACGCCTTTAAAGGTTGTCTTGGTAGGTTTAATCCTTGAGGGGTCTATGCCCATTTTGTGCACTGTATCCTGATAAAGCAGATTCAGGCTGCTACCGCCGTCCATCAGGACTCTGGTGAGGTGAAATCCATCAACGATTGGGTCTAAAACCAATGCGGCGAATCCGCCATGGTGGATGCTGGTAGGGTGGTCCCTTCGGTCAAAAGTGCAGGAGGACCATGGATTGAACTTCGGGGCAACTGGCTCCATTGCGTATACATCCCTGAGTGCACGCTTCCGCTCCCTTTTGGGTATGTGTGTTGCGTATATCATGTTCACCGTCCACACCTGTGGGGGGAAACCCTTCTGTCCTTTATTGTTCGGCGGTCGGGTCTCTTCCTCGTCATCGCTATGCAGCCCCTTGTCATTGTTTTCGGCAATTAACTTGCCTGCCTGCTTGAATACCCAACAGTCCCTGTTGGTGTGGTTGGCTGGCTTTTCGGGGGTGCCGTGTATCTGGCACGAGCGGTCGAGTATTCGGTCCAAATTGGAAGGACCCGGAGTAGTTCTTTTGAATGGCTTTTTCCGCTGACCGGGTTTAGAGCCTCTGAATCCGGCATTGACTGTCGTATCTTCACTATTATCACCATTAATGCGGCGTTTGTTTTTGTTGCGACGCGACCTGCCATTACGGTCCTTGATATCCGGACTGCCAGAATTTTTGCCGAGGTTGCTGCTGCGTGCTAGCCAGCTGTCCTCACCTGTGCAGAAGCGGGTCATGAGTGATGTGAGGGCTGCCATGGATTTCGGCTTTTCCTGTCCCATGTGCCGGGCAAGCCACTCGTCGCGGATGTTATGCTTGAAGGCCGCGAGGGCCTCCGCATCCGGACAGTCGACGATTTGGTTTTTCTTGGTTAAGAACCATGTCCAGAATTGTCTAGCCGATTCGTCTGGCTGCTGAAATATGTGGCTTAGGTCATCAGCGTCTGGTGGTCGCACATACGTGCCTTGAAAGTTATCGAGGAATGCGGCTTCCAGGTCTTCCCAACTCCCGATTGACTCTGCTGGCAAGCTGTTAAGCCAATGCCGGGCTGGTCCTTTAAGTTTGAGTGGGAGATATTTGATGGCATGAAGATCGTCACCGCGGGCCATGTGGATGTGGAGGAGATAGTCTTTGATCCAAACCACGGGGTCTGTTATGCCATCGTAAGATTCAATATTCACGGGTTTAAACCCTTCGGGGATTTGATGATCCATTACTTCATCTGTGAAGCATAGTGGGTGTGCGGCGCCTCTGTACTCGGCGATATCACGACGGAGCTCAAAAGAGCTTTGTCTATTTTGTTCGGCCCGGCCGGACTTACTATGTCCGGCGCGACGGCTGTCGTCGCGTATCATGGGGCGCCCACGCGATCCATAGATCGATCTTGATTGTCTTTCCTTATGCTCCAATATATCTCGCAAGTCCGAAGCGTTCCCCTGTGGCCTTGTGCTTTTCGAGCAATGCCGGGGGACGGTTCTAGTGAAGGGCCTGGAGGCCTCTCTGTCGCGACCACGGGGTGGTCGGTCAGCCGTATTGTCTGCTGGTGATGTAGGTTCATACATCTCCTCCTCTAATCGGTGGAGAAGCTTGCGTTTAGGGTAGCTTTTGGAGGGGCATTCGAGCTCATGCTCTTCGGCCGCGAGGACTTCAGTCCATCTGTCGGCTAGCAGATCTTGATCAGCTCTAAGCTGTTGCTGCTTTTTCTTGAGGCTGTTTGCCGTGGCCATAAGCCTGCGTTTAAAACACTCTTGTTCGACGGGATCCTCAGGCACGACGAATTCATCGTCGTCGAGGCTTGCCTCGTCTCCGGAGGGAGGCATATAATCCTCTACCTCTTCTGCTGCCGCTCTCTCATGAGGGCTGGCGTCTCCATCCTCCTGTGCTGAATCTTGCTGGAGTGGGTTGTCTTCGGCACTGTCTGGGGTGTTATTATCTCCGGTGCCGGAATCTTCATTCTTGTTGTGGCGGGATTTAGAGCGGCGCCGCTGACGCCGATGCTTGGGCTGTTTCTTGGAGGGGTCATCCTTCGTTGTTCCTTCGCCATTCCCCTCCTTTGGGATATCCACCATGTATATGTCATATGATGAGGTGGCTTTCCAGTGCCCGGTGGGCGCTGGTTCTTGGTCGTCTCCGGCATCGTCGTCCATACCGTCGATGTCTTCGGAGTCGTAGTCTAGCATGTCGGTTAGATCGTCGACAATGGCTACTAAGTGGGTGGTGGATGGGCTATGAATTTCTTTATCATCCGTATCCCAACCATCCTGGCCGCAGTCCGGCCAGGGCTCTCCTGATAACGAGAGATACTTTAGCGAACTCCAGATGTCGCCAAAAGATGAGTGTTGAAAGATGTCCGCCGCGGTGAACTCCATGATCAGCGCCCAA
>NC_041386.1:656146279-656147423 GCF_002162155.2 Triticum dicoccoides | reverse complement strand
GAGGAGTCCGGCACCTCGGAGTCACGAGCTTCATGAGGGACAAGGTCAGTGTTCGGCTCTATCACCGTGGAGGTTGCAGCCCCCGAGGCGGTGTTCTAGCCATCCGTCCTCGATCTGCGCAGCCGGCTCCGAATTGAAGATCGGAGCGGGCTCGAGTGCGGCCTCCAGGACACTGTCCGGCTGCAGAGCTAAATCATGCTCGCCGTGACAGTGCGGCACGCTCGGCTGTGGCTCGAATCCATCGAGGATCAAGTCCCCGTGGATGTCAGCTGTGAAGTTCAAACTTCCAAATCTGACCTGACGGCCAGGGGCGTAGCTTTCGATCTGCTCCAGTTGGCTAAGCGAATTGGCCCGCAGTGCGAAGCCGCCGAATATGAAGATCTGTCCGGGGAGGAAGGTCTCACCCTGGACTGCGTCGTTGTTGATGATCGAAGAAGCCATCGAGCCTATCAGTGACAACACAGAGGAACTCTCAATGAAAGCACCAACGTCGGTGTCAAAACCGGCGGATCTCGGGTAGGGGGTCCCGAACTGTGCGTCTAGGCGGATGGTAACATGAGACAAGGGACACGATGTTTTACCCAGGTTCGGGCCCTCTTGATGGAGGTAAAACCCCACGTCCTGCTTGATTAATATTTATGATGTGTGTTACATGAGTAGATCTACCACGAGATCAAGGAGGCTAAACCCTAGAAGCTAGCCTATGGTATGATTGTTGTTCGTCCTACGGACTAAAGCCATCCGGTTTATATAGACACCGGAGAGGGCTAGGGTTACATAGAGTCGGTTACAATGGTAGGAGATCTACATATCTGTATCCCCAAGCTTGCCTTCCACGCCATGGAAAGTCCCATCCGGACACGGGACGGAGTCTTCAATCTTGTATCTTCATAGTCTTGGAGTCCGGCCGATGATTATAGTTCGGCTATCCGGACACCCCCTAGTCCGGGACTCCCTCACTACACGTCGGTCGACTGACTTTTTCATCTCTGGTCAGTCGATTTTGCAGCCGTTGGATACGAAATCAAGGGCCAGCCACCACCGGCCAAACAGCAGCCCCCCGTTGCCCGCGACCGGCGGTGCGCCGCCTTGCCCGCCCCGAAAACACTCCCCACCACTGGTCCACGCTGCCCCGACCATCCCT
>NC_041386.1:656143012-656146000 GCF_002162155.2 Triticum dicoccoides | reverse complement strand
AACCTTAAGATAGATAGTGGGGTACCTCTCCGGCGAGCCCCCCTCCCTGATGCGGCTGGTTCTTCCTTCACCACGGCGAGCCCCCCCACCCCCTGAAAATCGACTGACCCGAAAGTCGATTCAGTCGACTGAAGTGTATCTAAATCGGAGTAGCATCACAAGCAAGAGCAAGAGCGAGAGGAGCAGTGCGAGCAAGAGCAATAGCAAGAGCAGACCAGGAAGGGAACCGAGAGCAAGAGTAGAGCAGCAGCGCGAGCGAGAGCTAAAGCAGCAGTAGCTCCTACTGATGTGGACGTCGCCATCGAGGGAGCGACGTCGTGGAGGAAGTGGCCGGTGACGCTGCCGTGGATGGAGCCACGCTGTGTCGGCTCGGAACCGAGCACCGGCAGCACCATGAGATCGAATCAATAAGAAAATGGGCAATTAGTGTACAACCTCTTTGGTGGCGCCGATTAGGCCACAGCTTCATCCGAGGAAACGGCGATGATGATGATCTTCCAGTGGTGCAAGTGAAGACGTCAGTGTGGGAATGGAGGTGGCGCGAAAGACGAGGGGAACATCAGGGCAGCTCCTTGGAGGTGGAGGATGGGGTGGCTGAACCGGCGGGACGACGAGATCGACGACGGATCCTCATCTGGTACGGTGGATGAGGGACGTCGAGGTGCTGCTATGGACGACATCGTCGGGGAAGAGGCTCCGACTGGGTGGTGGACGGAGCAGGGTGTGGGGCTTCTCACGGGTTTTCGCGGCCTCGGTGTACGAATGGGTGGGCGGATGGGATGGCAGTGGGAAACCATGGCTTAGGGACGCGCTTGTCCGAAATGTGGGGTATGTTTCGAAAGTACCCCCACCCATTTTAAGGCGGTTCTTTCGGTTCAGGGGAACCACGGGCATTTCACGTGTCGGGATTTCACTGGAGGTTGGAGTTTTCGCGCGTGTTGTAATTTCGAAATAGCAAGGCGTGGGTTGAGATGGAGGGAGTTGTCGGAGCACAACGAGACAAAGATATATCTTAAATATTTTGGGCTAACAAGGCGCGAGTTGAAATTTCTGGACAAGCCTAACGTGTACTGTACCAAATCAATGCGCACTACAAATGTCATTCAAAACTTTGAATTCATGTTATGTTCAATTAAAATATTTCGCTACGTGTAAAATGCATGCAACCTATTACTCAAATGAACGTTTTAGTGCATTGCAAATGTATATACTACCACTTCAACATGAACTAAATTTGAATTCGTTTCTCTATTTGAATAAGATCTAAAGTAATGATTGTTGTGAAGTCAAAGCATTTGAATTCGTTTCTCTGTTTTAATAAGATCTACAATCATCATTATTGTCAAGTTAAACCATCGTTTGTGTATTATCTTCACAGTACACCACATGATTAGTCTCGAGTTACATATGAACTATGTGTACTATATGAACTCGAACTCGATTTTTTGAATCCACTTTATGTTAATTTAAAATCACATTACATTTCTAGCTCTAGCTAGATCTTCATAATCTAAACCATGTCTCATATGTATAATGTGTTTATCACATTATGTATGGTGCCCCGCCCCCTACGCCCGCAAGTATTTAGATGTGAGTTGCAAACACCACACATTACCACAAATTGAAATAAAATGTGAGAATGTTCAATATATAGTATTGTTTAGATTGTTCGATATTTAGTTGTATGCTGCGAAGGCCACACATTATCACAAATTCAAATAAAATGTGAGATTGTTTGATTTAGCTGTGAGTTTCAAACGCCATGTATTATGACATTATGGTATAACATGTGCATAGCACGTGTATCACCGCTATATTCATGCATGCATATGTTTAAAACACTATGATCTCCTATTCAAACATATGAATCCGCTTTCATATCAAGTTATGATCTTTGTTAGTCTCTTACACCCACACAATCCTCTAACCTTTGTAGCTACCACTAACTTTCTCTCGTGCATGCACACGCCCTCCTCGCCCTCCAACTCCCTTGGCATTCTATCCACCAGGCACATTCATTTTTTTCTTTAGGTCGTTCTCCCAGAGTCTCCACAACTCCTTTCCGACACACACCGATCGATGAACCTCTCCAGCGATGCCTGCCTACAACATACAGACGCACCTTCAATCTCCTCCTTTATGTGTCCTTGCCTCATGTCTCACATACGGTCAAACACACTTGTAAACTCTCGCCCCTCTTCTCATCGATCTCACAACCGCACACTCCTCCCCCTATCTAGCTAGTAGTTGGGCCTCTCACACCACCTCCTACCTCCATTCTCTCTGTCTATCCGTCTCGCTGGGCCTTATTTGCCTCTAACAAATGGACGTACACCGACCGATCTCCCGCTATACATATAGCTAGCTAGGTCCTTATAACCCGTTTTTACCCACGCATCAATCGATCTACCTCATTAGTTATGTCTCTCCCTTCCTCCGACAAACAACGATTGATCTAACAATCTAGTTAGGTTTTCTTACCAAACACATGGTTCCCCTTCATCATGCATGGATGCGTCCAGACAGATCTATCACGCACAGGCACACACAGAAACACATCCCCACTCTTATTGAAAACATTGCAGTTCCACCCTCAGTTTGTCTAGTAGGCCTCTCCCACCATCTTCGAGATGCAACTCCATCACCCATCCAACAATCTACCCCTCTCCCTCCCTCTCTCTCTCCTCTCTCTCTCTCTGTCCCATCATATTTCTCGTCCTTTAGTTATGTATGGATGTCGACCGATCTCCCTCAAGACATAGCTGGGTCTCTCCTTCTCAACACATATACGAGTCATTCTACCTCTATAGTTAGGCATCTGCCTACCCCTCCCCCCCACCCCCTCCCTCCACACACACACCTATACATCGAGCGCTCTAGTCATGTCTCCCTGCCACACACAAACTTGACATGTGCCCTCTGACGTTCCGGTAGGTCAGTCGCCCTATATCATTGACTTGCACACACACACAATTTTGATGGCTCTCT
>NC_041386.1:656127682-656142605 GCF_002162155.2 Triticum dicoccoides | reverse complement strand
AAACAAAAAACACTCACGAACACGGTTTGTATCTCTCACACACACCCACATAGGTGGGGGACGTGCACGAAGAGAAGAGGTGCATGCACGGCGCACATACTCCCATCTCTTTCCCAACCACACCCGCGCGGGTACACGGTGGAGCTCATTTCTGTACGAAAAAGGCAGCCGACGTGGTAATTTTGCACGTGTAATGGTTGTCCACTCGGTGGAGGGAGGATCGTCTACCACGGGTGAACAAACAAATTGCGACTTGACGCGTTATACTAAAAAAAGAGGCAAACCATGTGGGGCCTACCTTATAGGCAAGGCTCTATACACTGGAGTACTTTTGATGTGTCCCATCAACTCGCAGAACGAGGAGAAGCTTGCTTAGTACACTGTCTCCCCCGCCCACGGGCGCGGTGGAGTACTGTCCGCCTTACGCCCACTCCCTTGCCCATGCGCGCGGTGGCTCGTAGGATGAGGAGAAAAATTTACTACTCCCTCCATTTACTCCTCGTCCCTACTACCTTGGTTACAGAGATTATATCACATTGTTTGGAATATATATGTCCTTTAGTAGATTTCAATATGAACTACTAGTACATACTCCAAACATTGATGTATATAGACGTATTTTAGAGTGTAGATTCACTCATTTTGCTCCGTATGTATCACTCTCCCTCACCCCTCAACCCTCACCCACGTGGTGGACGTGCAGCAATTCATTCTGTCTCATATAGCCAGAACGATATATACTGCACTACCATTATTGCTCGACTTCCCGAAGAGGCGAAGAGCCAATCGCAAGGTTAATATTTTGGAGATGCCAACTGCAAGGTTATAGGAGAACGAGTAGTAGATGCCGCGTCGTTTATAAATAAAGTTTTTTTCTTCAGTGGCACGTACGCAATATGATAGTAGGTTCATATGGAGAGAAAAGGAAACCGCTCCACTATATACATAGTCAGGACGGGCCAGCCTACACGGTTGCTGGATGGGGTTGCTCTCTTCACACTCTCTCGCACAAAATGACTGTGGCCACATCTCTAACATCCCGGTAGATCATGTCCGTCGGGGGAAGGGGTGGATGCTTAGTGTAGATGCGGTCGCTATCACCGATGGCAAAAACCCACTGTCGGCACGTCCCAATCAGGGGTACCTGCCGTTCTCTCTCACAAAGCCGGTGAGGTTGCCTTCGTCCCTTGCTAACTGCCGCGACATGGGCAGTTGCCACCTCCCGCCGCCCTCCTCAAGGTTGATCTACGTCCCTCAGGTACAACTCCCTTTACAGCCGGCTTGCACCACTGCTCCAGCCACCCACATCACCCCATGTGGATATTTCTCTACTTCTTTGCCCCACACATACCTCTACTGGCTTCTACGTACTGTATTTGTGATGAGTTTATGTCTCATCAACTAGTCCCAGTAATCTTATTCTAATCACGCTCCTTCAATTTCTTTGCCACGTGGATGCTCATCTCGATTTTGGTGAAACTGCACAAAATGATCCGATGGTCAAAAGGGTGCAAACTTCATTACTTAGGAAGCTCGAACGTTGCCAGCAAACTGAAGCCTGGTTAGGGTTCATGGTTCAAGGGCTAGGGACTGCATGGATCGTTTTTTTCTTTAGCTGCCTCTGTTCCAAAATAAGTGTCAACTTTAGTAGTAGTACAACTTTGTACTAAAGTTTGCATAAAGTTGAGACACTTATTTTGGACCGGAGGGAGTACATATTTGCTATGATCTGTCAATCATTTAGATGCAATAGCATGCATGTTATTCTCCTTTGTATTTGATGAAATGTTGCAACGGGCAACCTTGGACGCAAGATACATGTAACAGAAGCTGGAAGCTTCATAGCATTGTACAAATTTATCTTGCTGATAAATTACAGTACGTACTATACTAGTACTTCCTCCGTTCCTAAATACAAGTCTTTATAGAGATTTCACCATGAACCACATGCGGATATATATAGATGCATTTTATGTGTAGATTCATTCATTTTGTTTCGTATGTAGTTCGCCTAGTGGAATCTCTACAAAGACTTATCTACTCCACTACTAGGAGTTCTCTATCCTCTCCTTGAGCCACATCATCAAAATTAATGTAGCCGTTAGATGAACTAAATCAGTCCATAATAGCCTTCTGATCTAGACGTTGAGAGGCTCCATACTAAGACACATGCAAGCATGCAGAAATACCGTGGCATGCATGTGAGTGGGTTTTAAATCACATCAACATGTCTGCATGCAAGCATGCACCAGTAGCATGCATGTAAGTGAGCTTTTAAGTCCCATTAACATGTCAAAAATAAAAATATAATCCCATTATGCAGTAGGAGTTGGCTGATTTTTTTCCTTGCGTAGGATGATCTAAATGATGTTGGGAGTTTTTTTAGTTTGGCTACCACATGTGTCATGCGGTTATAGAGTTTTTTTAGTTCTATGAAATCGATAATTTTACGCAGAGAGATATACGGCTGTTCCGCTGCAATGCGCGGGGGGACTCATCTAGTATTTAGGAACGGAGGGAGTACTATGTAAAGAGTTTGGTGTCGCATGGTGTCCAGAAAATATGGTGATAGTGTGAGGTGGGCCATGTAATCACGAAGCCTGCATGTTTCCACTGCTCTTGCACTCCTCCGCTGTAAGAATGGAGAAAATTGTAATCTAGTAGTACCTCCTTTCATCGAAAGCATGGGACATCCAGCAGTCATACCACCTCAGTAATAAAGACCAATGAGCCGTCAAATCACATAGACCCAGTAGTAAGTTGGATGGACGAAGCAACCATCACTCTTGCGCCAGTGAGAGGTCGCCTCCACTCTGCCCGGGCATGAATGAGGCACCGATTCTTTGGAGCGGCGCTGACCGTTTCAGGCGGGAAGCACGCGTGGCCGATGGAGGGGCTTTGGGTGGGCCAGGCTGGTCAGGAGCGGGCGTGGCAGCTGTCCGCGTGTCCCTACCGGACACGCCCAAAAACGAGAGGATGCAGCGACTCTCGCGGCTAAAATCGTACACTACACACCATCCCTCTATAGGAGTAGGTCGATCTGCCGCTCTCTCTAACACACACATGCTATTAAACACACACACACACACACACACACACATGCACAGGCACGCACCTTGGTTCCGCTGCACCTTCCAACATGACTTATTACACCTAGATGGAGGGAGTAGTAAGTACGTGAGCACACTGACTTAGGTCAAATACAAGTGCCCATAATTGTGTGCATGTTATAATAAGGATTCACTTAAAATAGTACGTGAGCGAACAGAGGGATCAATTGGACAGTGTTCCCGAGCAGTAGCGAGATGTGTGAGGTAAGATACACCGCTTGCGCTTTTAATTTTTCTTATTAATTTTTTTGTTTCACCCTCTGACTGGTGGGACCGAACGTACTACATGGAGAGAGGTAAGGTGACTAAGGCTGCATTATTTTTGCACCACTGTGGATAGTCTTACCACCAAAGCCACATGACAGATTATGATTTAAATCCCAATTACTCCCACACAAAAAAAATACGGCATGCTTGTCACATGAATGCAGGAATGTATAAAAGGTTATTTTCCTCTCGCTGAACATAACGGGAGGGTTGTGTAGCTGGTTAGCCTGTTCGCTCATCAAACTTGAGGTCTCGGGTTCGATAACTACACTTGGGCATAATTGTGCCAGGAGGATTCTTTGACTGGTCAAAATGGATGGATACGGAGCTATATGATCTCGTAGTGACCGTATAATCACCTCATCACATATAAGCTGCAGCCTCGGCGCTTGTTTTCTAGGGTTTAGACACTTCACATTCTCGCTCCAATATATATATATATACACGCTGGAGCCTCAGCGCTTGTAGTTGCTCTCTTCACACTCTCTCACCCTCTCCATATCTAAATAAGACTTCGTTGGCCTCTCTCTCCCCTCACTGCTGCTCAAAGAGTCAGCAGGATCCGTCTGCCGGGAAGGGAAGGAGGCTTAACGCTGTCGTCATCGGCGAGGGAGGGAATCCACTACCGGTGCAGCTGTTCGCTTTCACCCAGCGGTGGCGCGGGAGGGCCTCTGACCCCTTCTTCTTCGCCACCGTACCGTCGCCCACCGAACCACGCCCCAAGAACCTTAAGGTATAATTTACTTATTCCACATGCATTGCTCTAGCTGCGTGTATACCATGAATCTAGGACATGGTTCAAAGAGGAAAGGAGTGGGGGAAAGTAGTGGGAAAAGTTGTATAACATGAATCTAGGATGTGGTTCAAAGAGGAAAGGAAGGGGGAAAGTTGTATAGCATGAATCTGGGACGTGGTTCAAAGAGGAAAGGAAGGGGGAAAGTTGTATAGCATGAATCTAGGATGTGGTTCAAAGAGGAAAGGAATGGGGGAAAGTAGTGGGGAAAGTTGTATCGCATAAATCTAGGACGTGGTTCAAAGAGGAAAGGAAGGGGCGAAAGTACCAGTACAGACTGGCTATCCAGCACCTACGTTGGTCGAAAAGGGAAAACAATGACAAACGCAGTACGCACATATGTAACAAACTGATCTTTTGTTTTGGGGAAAGGTGTCAAAAGATAACAAAACTGGGACCAACACAAATATGCTCCTTGGTTGTTTGTTGTTTGTTGCAACAGATTGTGCATGACCATAGTACATCGGTAGATGCATATGGTGCTGGTGCGTCCACTGTCCCATGCAACTCTTTAGCTGTTGTTAATCTAAGGCCATGTTTGGTTAAAAACTCCCTAGTCCCTACCAGCTTGGTTCCAGGGACTAAACATGGACTAGAGGTTATTAAATGACATGCTAAAAGACCATGTTACCCCTAGTAATGACCTAATAGAGACAAGGTGTGATGCATGGCAGGGGCAACTGTTGGAAAAAGTCCCAAAAAGACTCCCTCGGGGTCTTCTTTCTTTAGTCCCAAATGCCCACTTTTAGTCCCTAAAAGTCCCTCCTGTTTGGTTTAGATGGGACTTACACGGAGTTTTTTTCAGTCCCTACAACAACATGTCCCTGTAAACAAACACCCTCTAATAAAGCCGCTGGAAAATTGATGCAGTGCCACAATTAAAAGCAAATTACATGTTTAACGAATTTTATTGTTAATATGATCTCTATGTTAATATTAATCAATGCCACCCTTTGATAAATGCTAATATCTTGCTTTATTTCCCATTTAGATAAGGTAGATGCTTCATTTTGTTGGCTTCTGTGTCATCCACCGTTATTGACCACTAGTTTTTTCCTTTACACCTCTGTGTAAACAGGGTTATCTACTTCACCTCGTTGCCATTGTGACCTTTTGTTGCACTGCACAAAACACTTTTGTTTTAAGAGTGTTTTGTGTCAGTTCAAGCAAAATGTCACACTAACAACATTGCTTGATTGCTTGATCTTAGTGGAACTGCACAAGAGGAGATATTACTTCCTATCCGTGTTGGCAAATTTGGTTCAGATCTTCTTCTTGTGAGTTGTTTGAATTCCGCATCATGAGAGGTCAGTACTAGCCTTCTTTCACATGATTCTGTAGTGTGCTTTCATATGTTGTGCTACTTGTATAGTAATGTTGCTTGATTTTAGTGAACTGCACAAATGGAGACAAGACTTCCAATCTGTATGTGCACTGTAATATCCCATTGAGGTAAGGTAAGGATATTTCACAACTATTGGCCTGTATTTTGCCACTTCATCAGAAAATTAATGTCATTGTTTAGTGCTATACTTGTGCTCCCTAATTTACATGCCAAATCTTACATTGAAGGCGAAGCTTGTCTATTATTGAACCAAGTGATGAAGGGGAAGAACAAGTGGAAGAAAAACAAAAATCAACTCCCGGTGCTATAATGAAGCACTGGAACTGTGATGACACAAGTAATGATATAGTTTTGCATCTTAATTTATTGCTATGGCTGGAACGAGCAATTGTTTTGCCACTGATTTGATGCCACTCTTAATGTAATATGTAATTATCTCTACTTGTGCAAACATGGACCTTCTTTCAAGATACCATATATTTTAGTGGAACTGCACAAGAAGATGTTGGAAACATTAAACTAATCGAGGAGTATATAGTAAGCATGGCCACCATAGTAGATAGCAACAGATGGTTCCGGAGAAGTGCTTCATCTGTGTGCTCTACACAATAAGCCTCCTAACTAAGGTTGGTACTCGCCCACTGATTTCATCCATATGATTGAGCTTTGTCATATCTGTTGGTGTTGTGCTACTGTTTAGATACTATCATGAAAAAGTGGTATTGTCCTTGAGAAGTGCTTCATCTGTGCTCTTTTAAATATTTCCTTTCCTTTTTTTCGAGCAAACAGGGATGCTAGCATTTAGTTGTCCTCTTGTCTTTGCACAACAGGATCATCTTCCTCTGAAGAAGAATATAGAGTACGTGAAGTGACTAGTTCCGATTATGCCAGGATGAAGAAGCCTTGTCTATCTTCTCATTAGAATGAGCAGTTGAAGGATGGTTACATTACTCCCCACAAGACCAAACTAACTTCAGCTCAGAAGGACTGACAAATCTCCTTTTTTTGGCTATGATGCGTGAGTACAATGTTTTTCTAGGATTCTTTCTGGTGAGTTCCATTTTTCTAAAAGCGTGCTCTACATGGACCATGTAGGTGCCTGTTTAAACTGTCAATTCATAGTGCAGTTTGCTTTATACTAATCACTTTTTTTGTATTTGTGCAAACAGGGGTGCTCAACTTGATTTCAATGGGAACTGCACAAAATGTTCATGAATACATCAAATCATTCATTTCCACCACAAGAAAGGAGGTGCCGATAAGTTCAAGGCGTTGCAACATATAAGGGCGAAATCATACAAGCTACGCGCGAATTTGGTTGATTTTGGTGAAACTGCACAAAAAGAATAGCTAGTTTATTTAGCACGAGGTGCCATGTCAATGTCCGAACTGATGGGACAACCTTGTCAAATTTTTCTCATTGATTTTGGCAAGACATGCATTTGATATTTTCGAATGGGACGCCCTTTGCTGTTAGCAGCGTCGATCAATTTTTTATTTATTCTTTAGTTGTGAAGTAAATATTGCCTCTGACATGTGAGTCGCTGAGATGCATAATCATCGATTGTTTTGAATGTTCTGTATGAATGCCAGCCCTGTGTGTTTTATTGCAATGTACGGAAACGCTAAAAAGCTGCTCAAACTCTTTGTACTCCTTCTGTTCCTTTTTACTTCGCACATTGTGAAAGTGCATACTTTTTTCTATAAGATTGGTCAAAGTAGAGATACTTTGACTGCAGACAAAACTTGTATGCAGACTAGAAAGGACCAGAGGGAGTACATGTGAAACTGCTGCAAACGAGGTGATCACCCTGGGAATAATGCTAGTACGTATTGTTTTGCATGTTCATCCAATGCCAGAGATATAGGAATTCGAACTAATCGAAATAAATTTATTCATACACGGTCAGATTTCATATAAACATGCCGGATTTCATTACATTATATACATTCTTCAACTCAAAAGGGGTGCACTGGAGGTATAATTAACTAACCGAAGCTACCCACCTGTGTCCCGCTGAGCCGAACAGAAGCTTCAGTGACTTAACTGCAGGTGCAGTTGCGTAACTGACATGTGGCCTCTTGGGCCCACATGTCAGTCAGCCAACTGCACCAGCAGTTAAGTAGAAGCAGCGTTCTTGTCCAACACAGCTCTCCGACTCCACGTCGCCGCCAAGAAGCTAACCGGCTACTAGAAAAACCCCTACTAATGGCGCACCTAGTATGGCCATTAATGGCGCATCTGTGGTGCGCCATTAATAGCACGCCATTAGTAATTTTTACTAATGGCGCACCACCTGGTGCGCCATTAGTATTTGGTATACTAATGGCGCACCGCGGGTGCGCCATTAGTATAGGCCAGGGTGCGCCATTAGTATGCCTCCCAGGGGCCATGTATATCCAGGTGCTTTGGCATACTAATGGCGCACCACCACTGGATGCGCCATTAGTAACCGCGGCATACTAATGGCGCACTACCCAGTGATGCGCCATTAGTATGCACTGTCATACTAATGGCGCACTGTCATGTGATGCGCCATTAGTATGAATATTAGTTTTTTTTGTTTTTTATTTTCTGTTTTTTGCACAGGTTACAAAATGTATAATTTGACAAAATATAGACAGCACACATCAACAACAGATTCATCGAATACAATAGAAGATTAGTCTTTGAATACAATTCATCATATTAGTCTCCGAATACAATTCATCATATTAGTCTCCGAATTGAAAAGACCGAACAAAGATAGAACATTATATTACAAGTCTCGAGACCGCGAGTAGCGAGTTTGTCTTCACATTACAAGTCGATATCGATCATCTAGACTACCATCACATAGAAGAGAGCTGCGGTCATCACGTTGAGCATCATCACGATGAAACTCGTCTTCATCCGGTTCCTCCAACGCTCCCTCCCCTCTCCCGCTAGATAGCGGGCGTATCTAGATTCGGCCTCGGCCCTAGTGGTGTACCCTTTGTAACTGTTACCGCTGAATCGGTGAACCTGTCTCCGACACTCCTCCCAGTCATCGTAGACTCCGGGAACCTTACCCTTGTACACGACATACGTCGGCATCGCTATGCACTAGCCAAACGAAACGTTAGTACCAATTCACAGACAATACATAAGCAATATATATGTATGCAACAGAACGATCGGAAGAGAAAAGCAAGACATTAATAGCATCGATTACATCTAAGTTGAACGACTCTCGAAACCAAAGAGACATACTACAAGTTCATTAAAGTTTAATTACAACATGAGCCAATCGATGTTTCAGAACTAGACACAACATCACTGCTTTCGACTCGACTCAAGGGACCGGAGCGTGGATGAAGCCGCCGTCTATCGTGGGAGTCATGAAATAACGGTCGTTGTCAGCCTGCATTTGTAGCATTGTGTCGATGTCACTGTTGGACGGTTGATTGTTGAGGTAGAACTGCCCCAAGGTACGAAGGACATCTTGATGGATGATTTCCGCAAACTCCGACTGGATGCGAAAGAATTCTTGTCGGAGGTCCGCGTCCTGGATTGCCGACACGCTCTTTGCCCAATCTTTGAGTTTACTCGGTAGCAGAAGTTGATGATGGTCCCGTACGATCGCCCGCATGTGATGGATGTCGTAGTAGGCACCCTTCTGACTGCCAGGCGGCTGCTTGACGCAGCAGAACGTCGTATTGTGGGAGAACACGTGCTTGCCGTACTTACGAATAGGCCTGGTGAAGGTGCCTCCAGATTTGGCGTAGCCGGGGAGAACATCATCAAGAACCTTCTTGACATTTGTGTAGTCTACGTTCGACTGACGGTCCGGCTCGAAATACGTGGCCATGGAATATTTGGGGCTTAGGAGGATGAGCGTGCAATGTGTGTCACTGCAGAAAACACGGAATGTTAAAAGAAAAACGATCGAAATGTAAGAATTCATATGTTACGGGCCGGTTGAGGGGAGGACTTACTCGGGAAAGTAAGGCACGAGGAAGTTATCCTTATCTTGGTTTGCCAGAATGACGCCTTCGAGGTAAGAACTCGCCACTTGCCGGTCCCCAGCGCTGCCCAAGATCTTGGCACGCATGTAGAAGGGGTCGACTATCACGATGTCCGGGGTCTTGTCGCGAATGATCCGCATCTCCATACTCAGCGAAAATAGCCGAACGAAGGTGTAGTGCAGCGGATGAAGGTTCAACATAGCGTGGATGTCATCAAAACGCAGGACGATCGTACGCCCGATGGAGTTATCCACAAAGTCCTTGCCCTCTGGCACCTTGGCCGCGAAAACCGGGTATGCCACATCCTTCTCTCTGAGACGCCGCTTCTCCAAAGCAAGAACACTGTCATGCAGACTCCGCATAGCACCGGTTGCAGCATTGAGCATATTTGTCGGTAGCATCGCCCTACCCGCCACATGCACCCTCCTCGAGATATCCTGCGGTGAAGGTGGCCCGTCCTGAGCACGGATCGTACTCGGTGCCGGCTGGCTCGCACCCTTCTTAGTCTTTCTTTTGCATGCCTTCTTCTTCTCCTGTAATGGGACCGAGTTCTGCTCACAGACCGCCTTCTTGAGTGTGTTGGGGCTGATAATATTTCGCACCTCGCCTATCTGAGGCTCGGTGAAGTCGGCAGCTGGAGGCGTCTCCTGAGAGCTGAACGCCAGACGGCGCCTGTTGCAACTTGGCTTCTCCGCGGTACCAGCTAGATCGCACACGTCTTTTGTTGGGTTTGGTTCTTGAGAAGGAGGCCCCATGAAGTCGCCATCGTACCCATGATCGGCAAAGTACTGATCGACATTGCCAAATGTATCATCGTCGTCGTCGTCGTCGTTCTGATCCTGTGCCATATGCATGTTTGGATCCAGTGGCATAGGGATGTCCGGCACCGTTACGGCGGTCTTGCCATGGGGCCGACTTGGTGCCGGCACGACTGGCGGTGTTGTCTTTGGGGTGGTGTCCCCCGCCCCCAAATGAATCTGGCTCTTCGGCCAAAGCAGGGGCTAGCTCAGGCAGGCGCCGAGGATCATCACGTCTTCATCGTCGGCCCTGATGGGTCGAATCAGAGGTAACAAGTCGTCGCAGCCTGGCAGCACCCGAACCAGTTGAACCCTAAACAAGTTGGGTGGCATCTGGGCACTGTGGATCAAGGGGTTGCCCGGTTGAACGATTTTGCCCTTGGCGACATCGACCAACTCGTTGTTCACGAAGTGGAGGAGAGTGCACGGAACGTCGGCGGCGCCCTGCGAAAACATGTAGGGCGTCAGGGATGCCCAGTCAAAGGCAAGGAGATGAAGTCCTCGGCCGAGAGAGGCTTAATTAGTTACCGTGATGATGGCGTCGAGCTCGGCTAATGTCGACGCACCGCCAACGGCGGGCGTGCAGTTGACGGAGGGGCCGCTTGCTGAAGAGGTGCCGGCCGGCGTACACCCGGGTGCATTAAGCTCCCGTGCCGGCGTCGGAGACACCAATGCCGCCTCCGCCGGAGGCACCAATGGCCCCGCCATCGCATTATGCGAGTTGCTGGCCGTGAAGCTAGGAATCGGGGGCGGCCCCTGTTGGCCGCCCGCAATCCACGCACTCAACCCCGAGATCAAGGTAGGCACAAGGGCGGTGATCGTCGCTCCGAGTGTTGTTCCACTTGCTCTTGGACAATCTCCGGAATCCGCGCCACCTGTGCCTTGAGTTCTTGAACCTCTCGCGCCTGGCTTTCCGAGCTGGTCTTTTTCTCCTTCTGCACACCAGCGGTATAGTATGACCCCCATTTTGTCGACAAGCCTTTGCCGGCCACACGACCAGCTGACGTCGGCTTACTAAGCTTATCCTTGTTCTTCATTACATTCAACGCCCTATTTAGAGTGGTGTCCCAAGGGTTGCTCTTAGTCGACCCCGCGCTACTGCTTTCAGTCGCCTGCGGAAGGAATGTGAACCATTTAGAAATTTGGCTTCATTAATTAGAATGCAACCATATGGAGCTAATTACGCGGGGGTGTATTCCTTACCAGAACAAGCTCAAGCTGCCTGGTCTTCGGATCCGTGGTAAGCTCCTTTGTTTTCGGGTCCTTCTTGTACCGGGCCCTGACAAAGTTCCTGGTCTGCTTGTTACCGCTGTATTTCTCGAAGAGGGGCGGTAGGCCTTGCTCGGCACGGTCCGCCTCCTCCTTGTCCCATATAGGCTCCGCCACTCTGTAACCGCCGGGACCGAGTGTGTGTTCCCCTATGTTCAGCTCCCGCATTTGTTTCACCCACTCACTTGATTGGGAGCTTGCGGTGCTCGAGCAATTGATCTTGAAGTCGTTGTAGTCATCTTCGGTGATCGAAGGATTTTTCTCCTTGATCTTCTGATAACTCTCACCTTTCTCGATCATTTTCTTCACATTGCTTTTCCAAGTAGACAGGGCCTTGCTCATCTTCGTGAGGGCAGCATTGTTCACTTTATTCCCTTTCAGGCTTGTGTTTGCAAATTCAGCGGGGAACTTGTATCGTTCGTGCAGCTTCGTGAAGAGGAGGTGGCGCAAATTCCCTCGGTCAGGATGCCTCAGGTTCTCGGTGTTGATCGAGACGGTGCTCCGGACAATGCACCCGAGCTGAAGCGAGTACCCCTTGACTATTCGTTCGGGCGCCGTTGGATTCCCGTTGGAGTCCACTTCAGTAACTTCCTCCTTGAGGGTGAGGAGCACGATCGGGCGCCGGTCCTTCCGTTGCCTCTTCGGTTGGCTGCCATCTGTGCGGGCGCCGCCATCATCAGTGGTGGCATCCTCGGCGGCACCATCAGTGGTGGCATCAGTGTGGTCATCCTCGGCGGCACCATCAGTGGTCTCAGGATCGGTCGGGAAGGCGGCGGCCTCATACAAGTGAGGTTGTTCCTCCATCTCCTGGGACAGCTCCCAGAATGCCTTGCCGCCCGAACCCCCGGCCTCATCGTTGTGGGCCATGTTTCTCTCTAAATAGAAACAAAGTTTGGTCAAAAAGTTGGTTATTGTCAAGGAACAAGATCTCTAAGTTGACCAAATAACCTAATTCTCAAGGAATGTCGCCAAAAAGTTGGTTATTGTCAAGGAACAATTGAGAGATGTTTGTGATATTGCCTAGGTGTTTTGGGATAGAACCTGTTAGTGTGTTGTTGCTAAGGTCCAAGTCCACGTTCTCAGGGTAACCTAGTTCTTGAGGGGTGTGTCTAGAAAGTTCACTCTTCTTTTTAGAAGACAAGCGTCTGAAATGGTATTGCCTTTCCTTAATTTGTACTATTTTTTCATTGTGTTGAATACTTATGTGGGTGAGTGTATCTGTAATTACTTTTTACTACACCGCAGGGTGTTCAAACACGCGGAGAGGATAAACGCTAGCAGGCTGATCATTGCATATCATTCATAACCATGAATGAAGGCTCAATGGACCAAGGAAAGAAAACCTACACAAACACAAGGATTACTATTGGAGACACTCAGGCCTGCTGCTTTGTGTTGATTGTTCAGAAGCTAGGGAATGTCCATTATATATAGATGCAGAGAAGCTTCGGCCGTGGTGAAGGTAAACCCCTATATTTTAATTGGAGGGCCAAGAGATAAGCTAAGCTGCAAATTATGAATCTGCGTCAAAAATTGCACCACATTCAGCATAGGGCAGGAGACGCCTACCCTAATGAATATGTTATTCTCACAGCTCATCACTTGCTGAACTTGTAAATCATTTCCGTGAAAACAATCAAACGGTTTTCAGCGACAAGTGATACAAGGAACTAAACTGGGTTTCAGCTCTACATGGGCCAGAGTGGACTTGAGCAAATGTGTGTATGTGATGTGCCCCAACAGGGTAAACTTATTAAGATATACTCCAATCTTCATCAAGTTGCAGTTTTGAAACGTTGGCAGTTTTTCTAGCTGATGGAAGGAAACGATTTCCTTCCTGGACCATCAAGTCATGCACACGTTGGGTTAATGCACAGTCGAACTCCGATGAAGAAAAATAGAAAGTATATGGCATAAAGGGGTCTAGACTTGTGCAATTTTGACATTTAGGGTTACCCAAATGCATGTGTTATGACTTCTGAAGCCAGACAGAAACTCCGATTATTTTTGGTTCTGTACATGATGCAAAATGGATGGATGGATGAATATAATGAAGCAAGTAATTGTCCTGCCTTGGAAATTAAGCTGGTGCCTACAGGTATATGTATGTATTGTTCGGTTGGTCCTGAAAAACAAAAGCTATCTAGCTAGTATGCAATGCAAATTAAGCTGCAGATAGCTTATTGTCTCCTCTCACTATCTCTCTATCACACATGGCAAGCAAGGGTGTCTGAGTGTGTGAATAAAATACTAAACTAATCCAACCACTAAAGCAAATTAATTTTTATTTTGGTTGAGAATCGGGCACCTTCTAGGTCAAGAAAATTGGCATGACCTTTGCTAATTTTCTTGACCTAGGAGTGCCCCATTTCTCAACCGAAACGGAAATTAATCAACGTTTCAGGAGAAAGGGGTTATTTTAGAAGATCACAAGTAGCAGCAGCATCACTTGACAAAATCACAACTAGCAGCAACAACTCACAGATAGCAGCAGCAGCATCACTTGACAAGTAGTCTAAAAAACAGGAATCATTATCTTCTATATGAAGCTGCTGATGATGCAACTTTAGTCTTCACTAGATAGAAATACTGTTGGCTGTTAGTACGACAGTGCAAGATTAATTCAGTAATAGGTGTTGTTGTGTTCTCTGTGATTGTGTTGTTGTTAGCAAGAAACTGCAATTGCTTTACTGTGAGCCCTAATTGTGTTGTTGTGTTCTCTGTTGTTGGTGAAATAGGTGTTGTATCCACAACTTAACTGTAATTGGGCCCCTGGACATCGAACAAACATAGAGCAAGCAAGACTGAATGTTCCAGACTATGAACCAGTGTGATGCACACAAGAATCAAACTGGAGTGTACAACAAAAAGAAACCACCTTGGCTGCTCCTAAACACAGATCTCATGTTCCATAGTTTGAGACAGCATATTCCACAAGTTATAATCACTCAAGAAACGTCAACCGCTGATGCAAATTTAGCACCGAAGCATGCAACCCTCAAACATTACTACTACTACATGTACCAGGGCCAAAATCAAATTGCAATGCTTGTTTAGAGAATTTTCAGAGAGAAAATACAGGTACACCAAGCCACCAAGAGCTGCCATTTCTAAATTTAATTGCAACAGTATCTTACACTAATAATTACAGTGTAAAAACCATGGAAATACACAGTAATTCCACTAAAAATGCCACTTGCAAATACAGAGCAAAAATCCACTAGAAGTACACTGTAAACCCACTAACATTTACAGTGTAAATTCCACTAACAATTACAGTGTAAATTTCACTGAAAATGCACAGTAATTACACTAAAAGTACAAGGGGCTGAGGGGGAGAGGAGGAGGGGGAGCT
>NC_041386.1:656114160-656126738 GCF_002162155.2 Triticum dicoccoides | reverse complement strand
GGCGACGACGAGGGAAGGCGGGGAGAGGGCGAGGGAGAGGGAAGGCGAGGAGAGGGCGAGGGAGGGAGAGGGCGAGGGCGAGGGCGAGCAGTGGGTCAGGGCAGCGGCGGCGGCGTCGGTGGATCGAGAGTGAGAGGGAACTGGCGAGGGGGAGAGGGAAGGGGGGATCGGGCGAACGGGGAGAGGGAAGGGGGGATCGGGCACAATACTAATGGCGCACCTCACCATGGTGCGCCATTAGTATTTTTTTTATTTCAACTCGAGCCAACAGGTTATGTACCACCAGAACTGATCCACATCAAGTCCCCTCTACTAGCTCGATTGGTCAGCAGCCAGTTCTCACACCAGGAGGTCCTGGGTTCGACTCCCAGGCTCCACAAATTTTTTTTAGCATTTAAAAAGCTGTTTGATACTTATTTGTGTTTAAATATGTTCAAACTTGTTTAAATAATAACAGTAATATTTTTTTATAAGACGGTAGCATTTAAAAAGCTGTTTGATACTTATTTTTTTATAAGACGGTGCGCGGGGTGCGGGGTGTCGGCGGCGGCGGTTGAGTAGGGGAATCGAGGGTGCGGGGGGTCGGCGGCGGCGGCCGGTGGACTGGGGGTGCTCGGCGGCGAGGGTGACCGGATCTGGCGAGGTGGGATAGCGATCGAGATGGAGGGGGATCGAGATCGAGTGTCCATGAAATTTAAAAATATTCATGATAGTTCAAAAAGTACCCATGAAATACAATCGAGAAATGAAGGCTACGATTTAAATACAATCGATCTTAGCTAGCTATTTGTTCACAATCTTCTTGCCCTTCTTTTTCGCAAATGGAGTTCTTCTGTGGAACGGACGTCCTTTAGGTAGGGTGGTCCTGCTTCTTCTTGTGGTGTATGCTGCTACTTCATCATCGTCGTCATGTTCGATCCTCGGGTCGCCGTACTTGTTGAAGTCTTGCTCATTGGCTACTCCATCCATTCCGATGATCTTCCTTTTGCCTCTCCTCACGACAACACGATTGGCTTTGGCGGGTTGGTAATGAAGCATTGGTCCACTTGGGAAGCCAGTACCCATGGCTCATTTTTCGCGGTGACGTTTGCGCCCGCGGTCTTGGATTTGGCTTCGGGTATAACCATGGTGGTGAAATACCGGTCTTCTTTTATGACGTTCTTGGCCCATCTGACACGGAACATCGGGACCTTCTCTCCAGCGTAGCTCAGCTCCCAGATCTCCTCGATCCTTCCGTAGTATCTGTCCTTGTCGTTACCGGTGTAGGATTCCATCGTTACCCCAGAGTTCTGATAACCATCTCTCTTCATGTCCTTGGCCTCGGTGTAGAATGTGTAGCCGTTGATATTGTACGCCTCATAGGTCATCAGGTTGTGCTCAGCGCCCTGTGACAAGGCGAATATGAGTTGTTCTTCCGCGGAAGAATCCTCATGTAAAGGGTACGACAAAAGCTTCTGCTTGAACCAACGCGTGAAACATGAGTTGTGCTCTTTGAGTATATCTCTGTCCGTCCTCTGTTGGCCTCGGTCATTGTACGTCTTCTTAATAAAGGTTTTGTGCTCTACCACCCAAGGATCGACCATGTCTATGTGTTGTAGCGCGACTAGGTTTGCTCTTTCAAAGTCGGCAAGTCGACCCTCGAAGTCGACATGCATTTCGCGGCGACCCTCACGGTGACCCCATCCAGCGAGCCTGCCGAGGTGCCTGTTGACGGGCAGACCAACGGGGTTCTCGATGCCTAGATAATTCGTGTAGTAGGAGATGCACTCTTCGGTCAGAAAGCCCCTGGCTATGCTTCCTTCTGGACGTGACATGTTGCGAACGTATCCTTTGATGACACCATTCATCCTTTCGAACGGCATCATGCTGTGCAGGAACGTCGGCCCGAGTTGGATGATATCCTCCACTATATGGACCAGCAGATGCACCATAACGTCGAAGAATGCGGGCGGGAAGTACATCTCAAGCTCGCATAGTATCACCACGATCTCTTCCTGTAGCCTTCTGAGTTGCCTCACGCCAACCGACTTCCGAGAGATGACGTCGAAGAAGTTGCATAGGCCAATTAGCATTTCACGGACGTGCGCGTCCATGATCCCACGGATTGCAACTGGAAGTATCTGCGTCATCAGCACGTGACAGTCGAGAGACTTCATCCCGCTGAACTTCTGCTTCGTTGGGTCTAGGTATCTGCTTATCTTCCCCGCGTAACCGTAAGGAATTTTTACTCCTAGGAGGCAGGTGAAAAACTGCTCGATCTCCTCCTGACTTAGAGTGAAGCACGCGGGAGGGTAGTCATTTCCGGTCTTCTTAGCCTTTTTGCCTTTGCGACGACTTTCTGTGTCCTGCTTCGCCTCATCATCATCATCATCATCATCATCATCATCATCATCATATATAGCGTGAAGCTCCTGCCTGATGCCCATTGATTTCAAGTCTGCCCTTGCTTTCGGCCCATCTTTGGTCCTCTCTGGCATGTTGAGCAGGGTACCATGCAGACTCTCGCACACGTTCTTCGTGATATGCATGACATCAAGGCTGTGAGGCACACGGTGGATCTTCAGACCTCGTTTTCCATACCTTCAGCAGCGGCTCTGGCGCCTTTCGCTTCTTTCCCGGCTCTGGCGCCTTTTGATTCTTTCCCGGCAGTGGGCAGTTTTTCCAATTTTTCAACAGCTTGTCTATTTCCTCGCCGCTCCTCGTACACGGGCGTTTTCGGGGTTCGGTTTCACCATCGAACAGATCCTTGCGTTTCCTCCACGGGTCATCGCCGCGAAGCCACCTTCGATGTCCCATGAACACGGTTTTCGAAGACCCGGGGTCTCTATCTAGATGGCGATACGTTGTGTCATCCATGCACCTTACGCATCCAGAAAATCCGTGGACTACCTGCCCCGCAAGATATCCGTAACCGAGATAGTCGTGCACCGTCGTGAGCAGTGCGGCTCTCATAGGGAAATATTCTTTCTCTGTGGCGTCCCACGTATTGGCTGGAGTTTTCCACAGCGTGTCAAGCTCCTCTTTCAGCAGCCCCAGATACAGATTGATGTCATTCCCTGGTTGTTTCGGCCCTTCAATTAGCATACTCATGTGAATGTACTTCCTCTTCATGCACAACCAGGGGGAAGGTTGTACATCCACACAAACACAGGCCAGGTGCTATGTGTGCTTCTCTGGCTGCCAAACGGATTGACTCCATCGGTGCTCGCGCCCAGCATGATGTTCCTTGGATCGTTCCCAAATTCTGGGTATTCGAAGTTCAACGCTTGCCACTGGCTCGCATCCTTAGGGTGACTCAGCATCTTGTCTTTTTTATCTATCTCCGGATCATTTGCGTCATCTTCTCGCTTCTTCTCCTCCCTATCCGCGTGCCAACGCAGGAGATTTGCTACCTTAGGATCCGCGAAATACCGCTGCAAACGAGGAGTGATCGGAAAGTACCACACCACTTTTCGAGGAGCTTTCTTCCTCTTCTTGTATCGAGTGACACCGCACACCGGACATATGGTAGACTCCGCGTGCTCATCCCGATAAATGATGCAATTGTTCATGCACACATGGTATTTCACGTGCGGTAAATCCAGAGGACACACAATTTTCTTCGCCTCCTCCAAACTGGTCGGGCACTTGTTCCCCTTGGGAAGACGTTCGTGCCAGAATGACATGTTCTCGTCGAAGCATGCGTCGGTCATTTTGTGTTTTACCTTCATCTCCAGAGCCATGAGGGTTACTTTCAGGCGTGTATCCTCGGGCCTGCATCCTTCATACAATGGAGTAACCGCATCTAACTCAAGTTGATCCATCTTGGCTTTCTCTCGGGTGGCAGCTCTTGCGTTATCCGTCTGCTTGAGAAGCAGCTCTTGAATATGAGGGTCCTGCACCCAGCCCATCGATGGTCCAGCGTCGTCTGCTCCGCTGGCATCATCATCATGTCTTGCATCTTCTACATGATGACTGTGTACAGCATCACCGTCGTGATCATCTCCTGGGGATTCTTCGTCTTCTCGCCCCCCCGAGCCGCGGTGGTTGTCTTGCTGCCCTTCCTCATTTCTTGCCTGGCCCCCATGGACGACTTCGTAGTCATCTTCATCACCTTGCCACCGATAGCCATCCATGAAACCACGCAAGAGCAAGTGGTCCCGCACCTTCCCGGAATCCGGGTCCGCAATAAGGCTATTCAGCTTGCATCTTCGACACGGACATCTTATCTCCATCTCGTTCTTTTGAAGCATCTCGGCCTTCGCGGACCTCAAAAACCTATTCACGATGCCTTCGGTCATCGTGCGGACCATGGTCGCCTGCGGGGTAGAGCAAAACAATTTTTTAGAACCAAGAAAAAATTTGGCATGACTTTCCCTAAAAATAGGACCAAAAAGAATGCTTAATGCCAAAATTCTCGCCGAAACGGAAATGAATCAACATTCCGGCAAAATATTGGCAACTATCGCATTTCAAATACCGGTACACCTCCAAACACAAACACATATGCAACACCACAAACATATGCAACACCACGAACATACATAGATCTAGCTAGGCCATAAAAAGTGCATGTGCACATTGTTGTAGGGAGAACAACATAAATATAGCTTCCCCCATTACTTACCTAGCAAAACAAGGTAACTTAACCACTTAATTTGAATGAATCTATGGTGGAAATGAGGTGAAAAAGAGGAGGCACCCGAGACAAGGAGGAGGCGGTGGAGAGAATGAAGTGGGGAGAAAGTGAGTGTGGGAGGAGAGGCTGTCCAAAATATCTTGTTGCTGCCCACTTACTAATGGCGCACCAGCAACAAATGCGCCATTAGTAATCCAGGTTACTAATGGCGCACCCCCTGGTGGTGCGCCATTAGTAGTTCTGCAAAACAAAAACACACTAATGGCGCACTCTGCCACGGTGCGCCATTACTAGTTTGAACTAGTAATGGCGCACCGCGTGCGAGTGCGCCATTAGTACTTTTGCAAAAAAAGGAATAAAAACAATAATAAAAAAATAACATTAGTGCGCACCTTCTGGCTGGTGCGCCATTACTAGTTACAACTAGTAATGGCGCACCACCAGTGGATGCGCCATTAGTATGTTTGGATAGGCGCACTAGTTCAAAAAAAATTTGGTACTAATGGCGCACCGTGGGCAGGGTGCGCCATTAGTAGTTTCAACACTAATGGCGCATCAGAAGGTGGTGCGCCATTAGTATATACTAATGGCGCACCACATGTCTGGTGCGCCATTATTGTCAATTCCATCTATAGCCCTTTTCCTAGTAGTGCGGCCGTCAATGGTCAACCCGCCTAGCTTGGCTTCAACCGGAGGGTAGCAGCGGTGGCCTTACTTGGACCCGAGCGGCGGCGACCTACCATGTTCTACTTTTCCTTGTTTTCTGTGTGGCGCTGCCTCATTGGCAATGGGCCGGGGCCTCGGCGGAGCCGGCGATGTCCTCTGTCTCGTTCCCAACGGGCGGCGCCTCGGCGGAGCGGTGGAAATCCTCCCCCTCGTTGTTGGCAGGGTGGTGCCTCGGCTGAGCCGGCGATGTCCTATGCCTCGTTGTTGGCGGGGCGGGGCCTCGGCGGAGCCGGCAGTGTCCTTTGCCTCGTTGTTGGCACCGCGGGGCCTCGGCAGAGGAGGGCCTCATCGATGCCAGTGTAGCGGGCACTCGTCGGAGCCGGCATTGTCCTCTGCCTCATGCTCGGTCTCGCCAAACAGCGCCTCGCCGATTCTGCCTCATGGTTTGTAGGCGGCCGCAGCCTCCGCCACCCGCATGCGGTACCGCCAGCGCTCGAGGTGGCCCTCGCAGGCGGAGCGGTACGAGTTGAGCAGCGCCTCCTGCTCCACCCACTCCACGGCGATCTACTCCTCCTCCTAGTAATGGCGCATTGTCCACCGGTGCGCCATTACTAAGTTTTTTTCAAAAAAAAATTCAAGAAAAAATTCAATTTTTTTTCAAAACTAGTAATGGCGCACCGTGGGTGTGGTGAACTAGTAATGGAGCACCACCCCACGGTGCGCCATTACTAACTTGGCCCAACACCGAATGCACACCCCCCTGGACCGCCTTTTCAGTTTTTAAAAAAATAAAAGAAAATGATAGAAATGTCAAAAAAATAAAAAAATTAAGTTTCCCATTTGATATGTGGTCTAGTTGTTGGGAAAATTTACAAATATGAATTTCGACTTTATTTGCAAAATATATCTGGAAATTTGTAAAATGGGCATAACTTTTGCATATGAAATCGGATGAAAAAGTTTTTTAATATGAAAAATCATCTACTCGAAAATTTACATCCAAATTTAACATGGGGGAACCCAGTTAAACATTTTCAAAATCCCCAAAAACCTAACAGAAAAAAAGTTACGGGTCTTTTAAGATCTGGAGGCAATTTTTTTTTAAAATTTTCAAATTTACTAGTGGCGCACCGTGGATGTGGTGCGCCACTAATAACAGAAAAAAAATTGGTTTTGAATTTTTTTTGATTTTTTTTTCAAAAAAATGATACGTAATATTACCGGGAAGTTTGAAATATTTTTCAAAATTTCATCATAGTCAGGAACATGAACAAAGTCCGAGACATCAACAAGGATTTCATAGGATTGATATGCTAAATATATCAACAAGTGCCTGTGAAGTGAGCTGTTGCTGGGGTTGGATAGAACTCTGAAGTTAAGCGTGCTTGGGCTGGAGTAGTGTGAGGATGGGTGACCTTTTGGGAAGTTTAACCACGGAGTGCGATTTGACCTGAGATTAAGCATATTGACCCGAGATTAAGCCATAGTGACCTGAGATTAATAAAAAAATGAAAAAAAAATTTGATTTTTTTTTAAAAAAAGTAAATTTGAAAAAAAATTGTTACTAATGGCGCACTTCTATGTGGTGCGCCATTACCCTGGGAGGAATTCTAATGGCGCACTATGGGCAATTCTAATGGCGCACTACGTGGTACGCCATTAGAATTAAATGGCGCACCAGTAGTGCGCCATTAGAAGGAAAAACGGGTGCGCCACTAGCATGCCTTTTCCTAGTAGTGCCAGGGCCATAGCCTCACGTACGCAAGTGCCTCCTTATTATATATATATATATATATATATATATATATATATATATATATATATATATATATATAACTATAATTTTTTCTGCTTCCTCCTGGTGTCCTGACATCACGGTCCTACACCATTGTCAACCTATGTAGTCAATAAACGAGAGAATTGCACAAGAAGCGGCCGACAGCTGGGAACAAGCAGCTCGAGCAGTATTTGTGTTTTTGAGGTGTGAGCACTTCAGAGTTTTTCGATGTTTAGCACATATATTAATTTTTCTCCTCTGAACAACAACGAAAACATCACTGCAGGTATTAACTGGGCGGGCTGTGGCCCGTCCAGCCCAGGCCAGATATCCAGCCCAGATATTAATTTTTTTCAAGTTGAAAATGGCTAGCCCAGCTATACTTTTTTTAGGAATACCCAGGCAAGGTCAAGTTGTTATTCTCCGCCCCGCTGGGCTGCAAATCTTTCCTAGGAAGGATGCATTAGGATTAACAAGAAAATGGGCTTTAAGAAATAATAAATGGGATGTAATTATAAAAACTGGGCAGTAACTATAAAAAATGCACCAAACACATAATTACTTTATAAAATATTATTTTTGGATATTGAAAATTTTAATTTCATTAATTGTTGCGAGTGCAATGTTTTGTTGGACTTTTACGTAATATAAATTAATATTGAAATTGTATTTAATCTAACTAGAAATTTCAGGATAAAAATATTTCGATCCCATCAAAATGTGGGAAATTTTATTGAATTCTATTTTGAACGGTTTGTTGAAATGGGTTGTACTTTTAACAAACTGTAAATGTGCTATAGTAAATTCCATTAGAATTCAAGAATGGGATGCACATTCTTACAAAACGGAGGAAATGGCCTACTGTTTGACCGGCCACGTTCGAAACAGGATCCTGTTCATCGGGACGGGTCTGGCGTACTACAAAACGGAGGAAACGGACCTCCTACGGTCAAAACGGGGGTCCTGTTGATCGGGAGGGGTGTGTCTTACCGCAAAAGGGACGAAACGGACTTGTGTTGGAGCGCTACGGTCGAAACAGGGGTCCTGTTCATCGGGAGGGGTGTGGCGTACCGCAAAACAGGACTCCACGGGATACTGTTCATCTCCACCGTCGACCTGCTCCAGCCTCCACGGGCTACTGGTCATCCACCGTCGACCTCCTCCAGCCTCCACCTAAGACTGTTCATCCACGAGCTCCTGTTCATCTAGCCTCCACCGCATGCTACTCCACCGGCTACAGTTCAACCACCCCTCTCCACGGGCTCCTGTTCAACCACCCCTCCACAGGCTATTCTTCATCCACCCCTCCACCGTCTATTATTCATCCAGCCCTCCACGGGGTCGTCCTGTTCATCCAGCCCTCCATAGGGTCCTGTTCATCCAGCCCCAACTGGGTCGATGGATCGGGGTCCTGTTCATCCAGAGGAAATGCCACAGGGTCCTGTTCATCCAGCCTCACCGCTCACTGTTCATCCAAACCCCCCCGCAATGCTCACTGTTCATCCAGAGGCAGCATCGATCGACTTCAGTTAGCAGCACTAGCGAAGGAATCGCTCGATGGGGTTCAGTTAACAGGCATCGATCAATTGCTCGGGTTAATTAACACGCAGCTTGTAGTGCAATCGCTCGGGTTCAGTTAGAGCCCAACGCCTCGCTCGGGTTCAGTTAGAGCCAATGCCTCGCACACACGCGCATACGTGTACGAGAGAAACGCGCATCCCTCGGCCCCCGACCTCCCACCCAAACCGGGAACTCGCCGAAATTTTCCTCGCCCTCGCTTCTACCACAATTTTTTCCGTCATGGACGGCCGAAAGAATGTCATGCAGCTGCGTCTCGGGCCCGCCCCGGACGAAAATCCCATTTTCTGTCATGATTTTTTGGCATAGAAGTAGGAGCCCACCACATCTATGATGATACCAGGTTTTGTCACAATTATCGTCATAGAAGTGTCATAAGTATGACAGAAAATATTTCGTTCGGCCCAAAATGTCACGGATGTGTCTTTTTTTGTAGTGTATCATGCGTCTACTTTTCAAATATACATAAAAAAGGAAGTAAGACTTGTAGAAAAAATTATTGGCTGGTCAAATAATTTCATTCTTCTGGAATGTATGACCAAATTAACACTACTAGGGAAAAGCCTAGCAGTAGCGCGGGTTTTTGGCCTACCAGTAGCGCGGGTGGCCGCGCTACTAGTAAGGCGCTACAACTAAAGGTTAGCAGTAGCGTGGGTGTACCTGCGCTACTGTTATATCCACTTAGTAGTAGTGCTTCCTAGAAAGGGTGCTACTGGTAATTACTAGTAGCGCTTCTCGCAGCCCGGGCTATTACTATTATTCCGTATTATAATTCTTTTCTATTTCATGCTGTATTCATACACCTTTATACAAGTTTTCATACAGCAGCAATTTAGAGATTGTTTTTACATCATAATGAGTTATTACATCACTGGGTGAAAGAACCGTGGACTAGTTTCAAGTGGATGGACATCCACTTGAAACTAATCTGCGGTTCTTTCACCCAATGATATAATAAATATCATCATAATCATATCATTAACAACTTATCATTATAATTCACCATTGTCATATACCACCTCCTCTTGATCATCATTTTCATTAATGAGACATCATATAGCAAGTTGGTCACTAGTCATAATCACAAATCCTCCTCATCATCATCAACTCTAACACATTGTACCACATAATAATACATTGTACCTAGGACCTACTTCTCTCTCATAGGACCTACTACCTTCTATTAGGTAAAATAGCATAAAACAAGATAGGCCCTGACTCTCCATTATGGTGAATGGAGATTATCCTGTCTCCAATTCTTCCCCTTCACAAAATGTTGCTTCCATGTAGCTCCCTACGATTGACCATACATTTTTTCCAATCTTTGATTGTCATGTGTTCATAGGTTTTAGAAATCCGATATGGACAAGAGTGATTTGTATGATGACCTGGCCGTATGTTCAAAACAATAAGGCGACCTTTCTGAAACATCAAATGAGGCACACAATCCTTCGGGATTTTCTGTTGAAAAACATAGTAACAACTTCATAGTTAGCAACGTAGTTCAGTTTTAGAAGAATTTATCCAAAAGATGCATGGATGTTGTAATAGTAAAAAAATCTTACCATGGCATCTCCATGGATGTTACCGTAGTTCAACACGTGCACAAGTGGAACGTATTGACCATAATGTGGAGGAGTTTGATAATAGATATTGTAATTCTCAAGATCGGTAATAAATGAGATCACATGATTTTTCTCCTGATAAGTTGATTTTGAGCCATCGGTGTAGTAGGTGCTGTCTACCATCTTCCACACATTCTTTGAAGAATGAAAATAAGCTGTCAATGGAAATAAGCTATCAGCTATTTTGAAATAAACAATATAAATTACTTAATAACTATGTTTGAGAAACTCACATAGCGGTAGAATTGGAAGCGTATCAACAAGGACCCAAATGTCCATATTGTCTTGGGCTATGTCAGGATCACCAATATCCATGGTGACAAGCTTACCCTCATGAAAATCATACATCTTGCAAAGTGCTTCCCAATTCGAGCAACCAAAATGGGTTACACAGTCAAAATTGTATATATTTACTTCAAAATCCATACCATGATGGGTCCTTAGGTGAATTTTCATTGTTTTCATATTTTCATGATTTTTAAAATCCATCCTCTCCAAGACACAGCGTCTTGCATGGCATGGGATAAGCTAGTCGTATTGTAAAAGACAAAAATTACACGTTAGTTGAAGTCGTGCTTAATTACGAAAAAAACACTTCTCGTCGTTGCGTACCGTTTCAACATCGAAGGTCTCCTGGAGCTTAATGCTGAAGAGTCGACCTTCGTCTAGGTGAGGCCTGTCTCACAGACGTTGGTCATCATTGAACCAGTCACACTCCCCCGGGAGACTTTCATCGTCCGATGACGACATTTCCTATGTTCACAATTCAAAGATTAAACTTGTACAATTAAATATATGTACCACAAAAACTAAATTAGATCATTATTATTCATCACGGGTTGACTATCGGTCTGCCGAGTCTTTCTTGAAAACTCTCAGCTCACGTGGTGTATATATTCGACCATCAGTGATGGTCGCTCCTCCCTTCGTCCCCGAGTGCATTACACCAAAATGTTGAGTGCCTGAAATTCACGAAAAAATCCGGCATGACCTTTGCTAAAAGACGGCATATCGAGCGCCTGAAATTTGCTGGAACAAAAATTAATAAACACTCCAGCAAAACATAGGCCACTTGGAGGTGTAACATGCAAACATGGCGGGCCACTTGGGCAAGCACATATCCTATTTGAGCAACACAAGATATACATGTTTATATCTACATCATATGAGCATTCAAACTTGATGGTCATTGCATTTCAATTGTTGAAAATATGAACAAAAACATTTCAGAATATCTTATAGGACTCATATTGACATGGAGATTTGACTGGTCTCACCTCGAGGTTGTAGGGGGTCAGTGACGGGGACAACAGCGGGGATGATGGAGGGGCTCCTTGATTTCTGCAAAAACAAAAACCCTATAAGCTATCAAATAATCAAATTGCATAGTGGGCTCCAATTTGTACTCCTATTTGAGCATTCAATAAGAAAAAATAAATCATCTCTTGCGTCCGCACATCATCGAATATTATCACTAATACATCTCGAATAGTATCATACATATAACATCACTAATACAGCTAAAACCCTAGCGAACGATGGGTATCGGTGCGGGTGGTGGACACCCAAAGAGAAGGAACCATCATAGGATGATAGCTCCAGTGAGATCCCTGAAGAACCTACCAGGTATTGGAGAACCTGCCCTCCAACGCAACCATGTAGCGACGGACATGCTCGTCCTCCTCACTGACATGGTGACGTACCACCTCCGCGGGGTCCTCAAGCCTCCGCACGGTCACTGACCCACGCGACCGCCACCAAAGAAAGTTCGGGTCAACGATGGGCTGGCTCCTCACCAAGCTGCGCCCCCCCAGGAGGTAGCACCTCCCAGTACCAGCCCATCGGAGCCCAGTCCCGTACATGGCCCCTCTGATCAAGCAGGTGTCCTCCACCGAGTCGACGACGAGGATGCGGGATAGGCATCATCGACACTGATGCGGGAATAATTTCTTTAACTAAAAAAATAACAACAAATGTGACATGTTCAAAATATGACATGTCCACTTCAAAACAAATCAACCTTGAATACTGATAAATACACCTAAAAATAAACTAGTTCTATTAATGTTCTTACTAAAAATAAACTAGTTCTATACTAAAATTTTAATTAGACTAGTTCTATTAATTCAACTAGTTCAACTAAGCATTTACTATAAATAAAAATAAACTAGTTCTTACTAAAAATAAACTAGTTCAACTAGTTCTATTAATTTTCTTACTAATTCTATTAAACACTTACTAAAAATAGTAAAAAAACTACATTATACAATATTAAAAAAATTACAGTAAAAAACAGAATAAAATGGAGATGGAG
>NC_041386.1:656109248-656113895 GCF_002162155.2 Triticum dicoccoides | reverse complement strand
GAGGAGCAGGGAGGGGGAGGGGTGGGAGGAGGAAGGAGAGAGGAGGGGCAGGGGAGGATGGAGGAGGTTGAGGGAGGGGGCGGTGGCACTAGTAGAAAAGGGGGCAATGGTCCAGGCCGGGTCAGCCCATTAGTCCCGGTTCAATCCAAAACCAGGACCAATGGGGGCATTGGACCCGGTTCGTGAGCCCCCGGGGCCGGCCGGGCCACGTGGGCCATTGGTCCCGGTTCGTCTGGACCTTTTGGTCCCGGTTGGAGGGACGAACCGGGACCAATGTGCCTTGGTCCTGGCCCACCACCATTGGTCCCGGTTGGTGGCCTGAATCAGGACTAAAGGCTTCCCTTTAGTCCCGGTTGAAGCCACGAACCGGGACCAATTAGTTGCCTATATATACCCCTCGCCCGCGAGCAGAGCACTCTCACTGCTCAGTTTTTCGTGGCCGGCGAGGAGAGAGCTTTGTGGTGCTCTAGCTCACCTCCTATGCACACGAGGTGTTCCATGGAATGCCCGAGGCATACTACTTAAGCTTTCTCCTCTCCAAGCTCGACCTCCAAGCTCCATTTTCCTCAATATCTGTCTAGGTTTAGCGGTCCGTCACGTCCCGTCCCCGTCTTCACCGCCGTCGATCGCCCGTGCCGATCTCGTCGCCGGCACCACCGTGGTGAGCCTCTTGTTCTTATCTTCTTTCTGAAAGGAAAAAAAATTCTTACTTGTATGTTTATATAGATACTTGTATAATTTTCTTACTTTTATTATTGCATCTTATATAGTGCGATGGTTTTGGTATCCGCCCCCATCGGTCCTCGTCCTGTCTATGATTCGGATGTGGTATATATTATCTTTTCATAACTATTGGTTCATCTATTGTTTATGACAATTATGCCGACCAACGTGACATAGATTTTATTTATCTAGGAGGTTGTTGAACCGGAAATTCCAACTGACCCTATTGTCGAGAGGTTAAATTTAGTTGAAGAAGAAAACAATTTCTTCAAGGAAAAAATTAGAAAAATTGAGGAGGAGAAGATGATATTGGAGTTGCATCTTGCGGATGTCATGGATGATCACAAGATCAAGATGGATGCAATGCGCTTGAAGATTATAAAGATTAGAAAATATGCCATTCATACCGAGGCTTGGTATCATTATGCCGTTGGATCAGTTGTTACATTGGTTGCGATTATGATCGCATTTGTTTTCGCATTGAAATGTTTTACATAGTTTCAATGTATGGTTTACTTAATTTAGATGCTCTTCAGAGCTTTATGTTGTTAGATGAGAACTATGTATGTACTTTGGTTTTAATGTGATGATGAACTTCTATTAATTTGGTCACTTAATTATCTATTCATGATGTTCTGTAATGATTTTTGACACACTTAATTATATATAATGCACGCAGATGAATTGGTAATGGATGTATGGTTCAAGACACACCTCCGAGTACATTAAGGGCGTGCATGAATTTCTCGAAGTGGCTGAGGCAAACAAGCAGAATGGTTTTATGTGTTGTCCATGCCCTATATGTGGGAATACGAAGTCTTACTCTGACCGGAAAATCCTTCACACCCACCTGCTTTACAAGGGTTTCATGCCACATTATAATGTTTGGACGAGGCACGGAGAAATAGGGGTTATGATGGAAGACGGCGAAGAAGAAAAGTACGCTGACAACTATGTGCCCCCTGAATACGGTGATGCTACTGAAGATCAAGAGGAACTAGACGATGTGCACGATGATGCTGCAACAACCGAAGCTGCTGAAGATCAAGAGGAACCAGACGCTGTGCCCGATGATGGTGATCTCCTCCGGGTCATTGTCGATGCAAGGACGCAATGCGGAAGTCAAAAGGAGAAGCTGAAGTTCGATCGCATGTTAGAGGACCACAAAAAAGGGTTGTACCCCAATTGCGAAGATGGCAACACAAAGCTCGGTACCGTACTGGAATTGCTGCAGTGGAAGGCAGAGAATGTTGTGCTTGACAAAGGATTTGAGAAGCTACTTAAAATATTGAAGAAGAAGCTTCCAAAGGATAACGAATTGCCCGACAGTACATACGCAACAAAGAAGTTCGTATGCCCTCTAGGATTGGAGGTGCAGAAGATACATGCTTGCCCTAATGACTTCATCCTCTACCGCAGTGCGTACAAGGATCTGAACGCATGCCCGGTATGCGGTGCATTACGGTATAAGATCAGACGAGATGACCCTGGTGATGTTGACGGCGAGCCCTGTCGGTGTACTAGAGTAGGGGTACCCTATTACCCCGAACTCGTGCACGGGCAGTTGCAGCGCCCCGCGGCAAGGCTTGCCGGGTGACCGCCAGGACCCTCCGTGGTTCTCTTGAAGACCATTCAAGAGCAAAGTATTCAAATCAAGGCCCCGGCAAGAGGAGCTTGCCAGGAAGGCCAACCAAGGCCCCGGCAAGAGGAGCTTGCCGTTTAGAGATGAGACCCCAGCAAGAGGAGCTTGCTGGGAAGGCCATTCAAGGCGTATCGAGAAAGCTTGCCGTGACGCGCCCCGCGTCCCGGCAAGAACCGGCGAGCGACAAGCTTCCAGACGCGACAAGACGACGGCCGCGGCAAGGAGCTTGCCGCGGGAAACCCCCACTTCGTGCCCGCGCTCCAGCTCACCTGCTAACGTGTCGCTCTGGGACTCTCCCAGAGCGCACATGGCGGGAGGTCGTGTAGCTAGGGGTACGTGGTGGCAAGCGGAGATGAAGAGAAGCCCATCGTGGCAAACGGTGGCACTCCTAACGGTCACCTTTTGCACTGTTTAGGAGACTCAGACAGGCATTTAATGCCCTTGTCCCCTGCTGTCAGAGTTAGGTAGGGCACACTGTATCCATAGTAGCGGTAGCTGCACCTACCCATCCTTTTCCATTTTTACCCTTCTTGTCTACGTTGCCCCCTGTCGGTGACCCCTTGAGAATATAAAAGGAGGCCCAAGCGCAACGTAGAGGGGGTTCGGAAGTTCAGAGGTTAGGCCAGTTCGGCTCGTTCAACACCAGGAACACTCTCACGCTCAGTCTGGCAGCGTCCATCGCTCCTGAGCAAGAATCCAATATACACAAACAAGCAGCAGTAGGGTTTTACGCATCCGTGCGGCCCGAAGCTGTGTAAAACCGCCCGCGTGCACTGCCTCAATCCGCTCTTTGTGCGTTCTCCGCCCCCCACTGAACTGAAAGGGGCCCTGTCCCCATAGGTGTTGGCGGGAATCAGCATCGCCCCCGACATCTCTGGCGCGCCAGGTAGGGGGCGTCGAGATCGTGCGAACCCGATCCGGCGTGCTCGCAAGCTAAATCTTCATCGTCATGGCTCCCAAGGAGCGGGCGAGCAAAAGAACGACGCCAGTGCGGCAACAGAAAAAGCTAAGTCATGCAAAACTTTAGATATTTCCTTTCTATATAAGGTTATCCGCCTCGGAGATCTTGTTCTTTGTACGAAAAACCTGTGCGCGGAGGAATCAACTCGTAGCTAGTCGCGCCCTTACTTTGTTTCGAGTCCGCTCAACAACTTAAGTGAGCTGCTAGCGCCCTTACTTTGCTTCGAGTCCGCTCAGCAACTTAAGTGAGCTGCTAGCGCCCTTACTTTGTTTCGAGTCCGGTCAACAACTTAAGCGAGCTGCAACTAGTTGCGACAAGATTACTTGTCGGTAGCGACCCCGCCAGCAGGCTGCTGAAGTTCCGCACTCGGCGCTCGCGGCAAGGGTGGCTGCACCGGCAAGTTTCCCTAGAAAGCGTAGGGTGGACGTACAAAGAGGGGTTGAACAGGAAGATAGCATGCGCTATTTATTTGAGATTTCTGCATAGACCTGTATGCCGAGGAACCTTCTCGGGGCTAGTTGCGCTCCATGATTGCCTCGAGTCCGCTCGGCAACTTGTGCGGTTGCGCTAGAACCAAGAAGGTAAACCTTTCCGGGAGGCGTTGTTCCCGAATAGCCGCTAAGGGCCCGTTCCCTCAAGCGCTACTGGCTGGATCGTACGCACCGGAAAGCATTCCAGCAGGCATAGGGAATATGCAGCAAAAGTCGAAATTCGCAAGCAAGTTGAGTGCACTTCAGATGCTAATCACTTGCTATGTTTGAACGCAGTTATGGCCTGGGAGATGGCAACGCCCTTAGGGCCAATCTTTTCGGCGTCAAGAACAACGAAGTTCTTCGCCATAAGCCTTTCTGGCAACGATCTTGCCGCGAGCCGGTGTCAAGAACAACGAAGTTCTTCGCCAAAAGCCTTCCTGGCGACCAGCTTGCCGGAAGCCGGCATCGAGAACGTCAAAGTTCTCTGCTGAAGATAAAAGCCTTCCTGGCAATCAGCTTGCCGGAAGCCGGCATCGAGAACATCAAAGTTCTCTGCTGAAGATAAAAGCCTTCCTGGCAATCATCTTGCCGGAAGCCGGCATCGAGAACGTCAAAGTTCTCTGCTGAAGATAAAAGCCTTCCTGGCAACCAGCTTGCCGGAGGCCGGCATCGAGAACGTCAAAGTTCTCTGCTGAAGATAAAAGCCTTCCTGGCAACCAACTTGCCAGAAGCCGGCATCGAGAACGTCAAAGTTCTCTGCTGAAGATAAAAGCCTTCCTGGCAACCAGCTTGCGGGAAGCCGGCATCGAGAACGTCAAAGTTCTCTGCTGAAGATAAAAGCCTTCCTG
>NC_041386.1:656093898-656109160 GCF_002162155.2 Triticum dicoccoides | reverse complement strand
AGAACGTCAAAGTTCTCTGCTGAAGATAAAGCCTTCCTGGCAATCAGCTTGCCGGAAGCCGGCATCGAGAACGTCAAAGTTCTCTGCTGAAGATAAAAGCCTTCCTGGCAACCAGCTTGCCGGAAGCCGGCATCGAGAACGTCAAAGTTCTCTGCTGAAGATAAAAGCCTTCCTGGCAATCAGCTTGCCGGAAGCCGGCATCGAGAACGTCAAAGTTCTCTGCTGAAGATAAAAGCCTTCCTGGCAATCAGCTTGCCGGAAGCCGGCATCGAGAACATCAAAGTTCTCTGCTGAAGATAAAAGCCTTCCTGGCAACCAGCTTGCCGGAAGCCGGCATCGAGAACGACAAAGTTCTCTGCTGAAGATAAAAGCCTTCCCGGCATGCCATTATCGCTGGGGGCTGTGAGTGCCAAGAATCGTCCACGGCAAACCAGAGTTGCCGAGGGCTGCACTATCAGATAAGTTTCTCATCCCTCATCATGCATCCTCTTATGGACTGGGGAATGCGAAACCACGTTTCTTCCTAGAAACTGCCGTGCTCCCTCGACTCTAGGCCCTGGGGCTCGTTCTCGGGGCCAAGTTTGGTCGTAGTCGCGGCAGCAAAGGAATGAAATGAGGAGACCGCACCCACCTCGTTCCTGCCTCCGTTAAAAGCGTGAGAAAGGTTGAGCGACGTGGGAAGGCGGCAGGGCCTGTTGCCGGGAGATGAAATGTCTGTCCGAGGGATACCAAGGATTTGCTCCTTGGCGTGGGTTTAACTCGCGAGACAAATAACCCGGCAAGCATCCCCTTTTCATTAAAAAACATCCCACTCAGGTACAGTCCATAGAGGGTGAAAAACATGAAAGAGAGGATTACAAGTTCTAGATACAGCTAAGGCCCGAAGGCTTACAAATTAAAAAGATAAGATGCCCGTGATCCCTTTCCTGTCCCCCTTTTCAGGAGGTAGGTCAAGGAGGCGAAAAGTGCAAAAGGAGTGCCTAGGCGAGCTACGGGTGCTAGAAGACACCAAGGGAACATCCCGGGGGCCGTTCGAAGGCTGGACGGCGACGGCAACGCTGGAAGCGGGGCTCGAAGACGGGGCGGCGGGACGTCAGCATGCTGTCGAGGGCACCACACCCTCGTACTCCGGCTTGACGGCCTTGTCGCCTTCCCTCTTCCCCTTCCGCAGCCTCCCTACGCCAGCCGCCCAAGGAGACGACCCCGGGGAGTTCAAGAAGCCGGCGACGCGGATGATGGAGTCGCCGGTGCCGCGCAAGGCGGCGCCCGACGCCTAGTCGGACCCGCTACTCCGCCGCCCGCTGCCCTCGTCGTCGCTGTCGCTCCCCTCCTCGTCGCTCTCGCTCGAGGAGGAGCCTTCGCTGTCGGAGGAGCTATCCACACAGCACTTCGCCCGAGTGTCGAAGCACCCGAAGGCCTTGACGGAGAGGAGATCGCCCTCCATCAACTTAAAATGGAGGGTAAACCCCTCCGTCAAGCTGTGGATGCGGGCGAACGTCTTCCACCCTCGATCAAGATACATCACATTAGGGGCTGGGAATGCAACGCGGACTCGCGTGCCGCTGATCCCACAGCCCCTCATGTGCAGTCTCAGCGTCTCGGGCGGCTCCACTTCCATCGCGTGCGCAAACGGAACTGGAAGCCGGAGGCGACGACGAGGCGCCCGGCGCAGCCTGACGAAGAACTCGCAAGGGTCGTCCCCTATATGGACCGCCGTGGGGGGAAGAGCCGCCGGTGGAGGTGAAGCTGACGCGCCGCCCCGTCCGCCTCTTCCCCGAGCGCCTCGACCTCGTCCTCGACCTCGTCCCCTTCCTCTTCCCCTCAAGACTGGCTCTGCCACCACGGGCGCAGAAGAGGGAGAGAGGTGCTGTCTGGTGGCGACCCTCGCCGCCACCGATGAAGGGCCTGGGTTCCCTTTCTCCATGGAAGATGAGAGAAAGGGGAGCAGAAGCTGAAGAAAGGAAAAGATGAGAGAGTGCGGGTTTCTGTGCTCCCATCCCGCTCTTTATAAAGGAGCGAGGTGGGGGCTCGGCCGCCCCGCTCAGCGAATCAAGACACGAGAAGGGCAGGGAGTCGGGGCCAACCCGCTCGCGACGGCCCAGTTTCCTACTCCACCGTCCGTGACCCCAAGTGCATGGGACCCGCGTGGCGGGGAGGCAGGACTAAGGCGACAGATGAGGCGGCCTCGCTCCGCCCCGTGAACGTGGAGAGTGGACGTCCAGAAAACCGCGCACCAGCCCCGTCCAGTAAATGCACCACGCCCTCACACCTAACTCCGTTTAAGGAGGAGGGCGTGAATCGTCCCCATCATCGTGGCCTGACGCATGCTCGGGGGGGGTTAGCCCCACGCACGCCACCCACGATCTCACCCACGACGCCGCGTTTGACGCGTGCCATTCTAGGCATGCGCGGTGGGAGCGGAGTTAGATTCGGCGTGACCTAGGCCGGGCGTGCCCGTGCACTGTTTTGGGCCTGGCCCAACAGCGCTCGGCACCGTGTATGGCCCAGGCCCGGGGGCTCATGTCGGTGTACTAGAGTAGGGGTACCCTATTACCCCGAACTCGTGCACGGGCAGTTGCAGCGCCCCGTGGCAAGGCTTGCTGGGTGACCGCCAGGACCCTCCGTGGTTCTCTTGAAGACCATTCAAGAACAAAGTATTCAAATCAAGGCCCCGGCAAGAGGAGCTTGCCAGGAAGGCCAACCAAGGCCCCGGCAAGAGGAGCTTTCCGGGAAGAGACGAGACCCCGGCAAGAGGAGCTTGCTGGGAAGGCCATTCAAGGCGTATCGAGAAAGCTTGCCGCGACGCGCCCCGTGCCCCGGCAAGAACCGGCGAGCGACAAGCTTCCAGACGCGACAAGACGACGGCCGCGGCAAGGAGCTTGCCGCGGGAAACCCCCACTTCGTGCCCGCGCTCCAGCTCACCTGGTAACATGTCGCTCTGGGACTCTCCCAGAGCGCACGTGGCGGGAGGTCGTGCAGCTAGGGGTACGTGGTGGCAAGCGGAGATGAAGAGAAGCCTATCGTGGCAAACGGTGGCACTCCTAACGCTCACCTTTTGCACTGTTTAGGAGACTCAGACAGGCATTTAATGCCCTTCTCCCCTGCCATCAGAGTTAGGTAGGGCACACTGTATCCATAGTAGCGGTAGCTGCACCTACCCATCCTTTTCCATTTTTACCCTTCTTGTCTACGTTGCCCCCTGTCGGTGACCCCTTGAGAATATAAAAGGAGGCCCAAGCGCAACGTAGAGGGGGTTTGGAAGTTCAGAGGTTAGGCCAGTTCGGCTCGTTCAACACCAGGAACACTCTCACGCTCAGTCTGGCTGCGTCCATCGCTCCTGAGCAAGAATCCAATATACACAAACAAGCAGCAGTAGGGTTTTACGCATCCGTGCGGCCCGAAGCTGGGTAAAACCGCCCGCGTGTACTGCCTCGATCCGCTCTTTGTGCGTTCTCCGCCCCCCAGCGAACCGAAAGGGGCCCTGTCCCCATAGGTGTTGGCGGGAATCAGCATCGCCCCCGACAAGCCCCCCAGGTGATGTGGTATGCTCCTATAATACCATGGTTGAAACGTCTGTTCAGAAACAGAGAGCATGCCAAGTTGATGTGATGGCACAGTGAGGACTGTAAGAAATTCGGGAAGTTGAGAGCACCCGCTGACGGGTCACAGTGGAGAAAAATCGAGAGAAAGTACTGGGATGAGTTTGCAAGTGACCCAAGGAACGCATGGTTTGCTTTAAGTGTGGATGGCATTAATCCTTTCGGGGAGCAGAGCAGCAATCACAACACTTGGCCCGTGACTCTATGTATGTATAACCTTCCAACTTGGATGTGCATGAAGCAGAAATTCATTATGATGCCAGTTCTCATCCAAGGCCCTAAGCAACCCGGCAACGACATTGATGTGTACCTAAGGCCATTAGTTGAAGAGCTGTGGAATGGAAACGGTGTACGTACATGGGATGAGCACAAACAGGAGGAATTTCACATAAAGGCGTTGCTGTTCATGACCATCAACGGTTGGCCCGCTCTCAGTAACCTTTCAGGATAGACAAACAAGGGATACCACACATGCACACACTGTTTACTTGACACCAATAGTATATACCTGGGAAGCTGCAGGAAGAATGTGTACCTGGGCCATTGTCGATTTCTTCCGACCAACCATCAATGTCGAAAGAAAGGCAAGCATTTCAAAGGCGAGGCAGATCACCGGAGGAAGCCTGCCATGCGTACCGGTGATCACGTACTTGCTATGGTCAATGATTTACACATAATCTTTGGAAAGGGTCCCGGCAGACTAGCTGTTCCGAGTGACGCTGGGGGACACACACCCATGTGGAAGAAGAAATCTATATTTTGGGACCTACCCTACTTGAAAGACCTAGAGGTCCGCTCTTCGATCGACGTGATGCACGTGACGAAGAACCTTTGCGTGAACCTGCTAGGCTTCTTGGGCATGTATGGGAAGACAAAAGATACAACTGAGGCGCGGGAGGACCTGCAACATTAGCACGAAAAAGACGGCATGCCTCCAAAGCAGTATGAAGGTCCTGCAGCTATGCTCTTACCAAAGAAGAGAAGGAAATCTTCTTTGAATGCCTGCTTAGTATGAAGGTCCCGACTGGCTTCTCGTCGAATATAAAAGGAATAATAAATATGTCAGAGAAAAAGTTTCAGAACCTAAAGTCTCATGACTGCCACGTGATTATGACGCAACTGCTTCCGGTTGCATTGAGGGGGCTTCTACCGAAAAACGTCCGATTAGCCATTGTGAAGCTATGTGCATTCCTCAATGCAATCTCTCAAAAGGTGATCGATCGAGAAATCATACCAAGGATAAGGAGTGATATGGTGCAATGTCTTGTCAGTTTCAAGCTGGTGTTCCCACCATCCTTCTTCAATATCATGACGCACGTCCTAGTTCATCTAGTTGACGAGATTGTCATTCTGGGCCCCGTATTTCTACACAATATGTACCCCTTTGAGAGGTTCATGGGAGTCCTAAAGAAATATGTCCGTAACCGTGCTAGGCCAGAAGGAAGCATCTCCATGGGCCATCAAACATAGGATGTCATCGGGTTTTGTGTTGACTTCATTCCTGGCCTTAAGAAGATAGGTCTCCCTCAATCACGGTATGAGGGGAGACTGACTGGAAAAGGCACGCTTGGAAGGGACTCAATAATATGCAGGGACGGATATTCTTGGTCTCAAGCACGCTACACAGTTCTACAGAACTCTACCTTGGTGACCCCGTATGTCGATGAAGACAAGAACAGTGTGCGCTCCAAACACCCAGAGGAGTGCAACGACTGGATTACATGTGAACACATCAAGACTTTCAGCAGTTGGTTGGAAGCACGTCTCAGAGGTGACAACACTATTTGTCATGAGCTGTACTTGTTGTCCAGGGGACCATCTTCGACTGTTACGATTTGGAAAGGATACGAGATAAATGGGAATACATTTTACACGATTGACCAAGATCAAAAGAGCACCAACCAAAACAGCGGTGTCCACTTTGATGCAACAACCGAGAGGGGAAAGGACACATATTATGGTTACATAGTGGACATATGGGAACTTGACTACGGACATGATTTTAAGGCCCTTTGTTTAAGTGCAAATGGGTCAATCTGTCAGGAGGCGGGGTACAGGTAGACCCAAAGTACGGAATGACAACAGTGGATCTGAAAAATCTTGGGTACACTGACGAACCGTTCGTCCTAGCCAATGATGTGGCACAGGTTATCTATGTGAAGGACATGTCTACCAGACCGAGAAAAAGAAAAGATAAGGAAGCGAATACATCATACGATGAGCCAAAGCGCCACATAGTTCTTTCAGGAAAAAGGGACATCGTGGGAGTGGAGGGCAAGACAGACATATCTGAAGATTATGAAAAGTTTCATGAAATTCCTCCCTCCAAAGTCAAGGCTGACCCCAGCTTCCTGATAAGCGATGAAGATTATCCATGGTTACGGCGCAATAAGCAAATGACACAAGCGAAGAAAAAGTGAAGACTTTCTCCCACAACTATTATGATGATACCATGCCAACTTTGTAACACACGGGTATGATACCATTGTCCGTCTTGTACATGCACATGCTATGTGGGTGAATTTATGATACGATGCCAACTTTCAACTTTTTCATAGTTCATTTGAAATGCTTTAATGTCTTATGGTTCAGCCCTCGTAATAATTAAAAATAGCAACAATAAGTATTTTGTTGTAAGTAGAAACAAAATAAAATAAATAAAGCAAGAAAGAAAACAAAAAAACAAAAAAAGTGTTTTCAAACTTGAAAACTAATGGCACTAACAGAAAGTTTATAATTTTTCTAAAACTAAAAGAAAAAAGAATTAAAAAATATAGCAAAAAACAAAAGAAAAGAAATAATGCAGAAAACAAAACAAAAAAAGAAATTAAAAACAGCAACAATAAGTATTTTGTTGTAAGTACAAACAAAATAAAATAAATAAAGTAAGTAAGAAAACAAAAAACAAAAAAAAGTGTTTTCAAATTTGAAAACTAATGGCACTCACAGAAAGTTTATAATTTTTCCAAAACTAAAAGCAAAAAGAATTAAAAAATAAAGCAAAAAACAAAAGAAAATAAATAATGCAGAAAACAAAACAAAAAAACTAGAAAATAATTAAATATAGCAACAATAAGTATTTTGTTGTAAGTAGAAACAAAATAAAATAAATAAAGCAAGAAAGAAAACAAAAAAAATTGCCTCGTACTAGGCCCCCACGGCCTGAATACGACTAGAAACCCTACCATGGGCCAGGATTCAGGCCCGCAGTAGCCCCAGCAGGCCCATCAGGCAAAGCAGTAGAAAATAGGCCCGCAAGCCTACGGTGGACAGGAGCTCGAGAGGGGTGCGGCAGTGGGGCTTATAAACCACTGCGTTCCCCCTTAGCTAGCGAGGTGGGACTAAACTTTGGCCCCGACGCTGGCAGCACAGGGTCCTTTGGTACCGGTTTGTGGCACCAACCGGTACCAATGCCCACCCTTTAGTCTCGGTTGGTGCTTCCAACCGGGACCAAAGGTCGCCGCTTCCAGCCCGTTGGGCTGCTGAAAAGAGGCCTTTGGTCCCGGTTGGTGGTACCAACCGAGACTAAAGGGGGCATTAGTCCCGGTTGGAGTCACGAACCGGGACCAATGCCCTTGCTATATATACATCACTTAGGAAACTTTGACGAACACATCGCCAGTTGCCGCCCGACGACGCCGAGCACATCGACGCCGCCAGGCTGCCCGGATCGACGCCGTCCGCTGCCCCGACGCCGCCCGCCGCCCAGACGCCGTCCGCGCGCCGCCCCGACGCCGTCCGCGCGCCGCCCCAACGCCGTCCGCGCGCCGCCGTCGTCGCCCCTGCCCCGTCGCCGCCAGGCGCTGCCCCGACACCGCCCGGCGGCCGCCCCCGCCGACGCCGTTGTTGTCGCCCGCGCCCGTCGTCGCCGTCACCGTCGCCGTCATCGCCGGCCACGCCCCTGCCTCGGCCCGCCGTGGTCGTCGCCGACACCCTCGCCGCCGCTGCCGTCGCCCTCGCCGGCCGCCCCCGTTGTGAGCCACCGCCATCGAGACTCTGTGTTCAGTGCTTTTTTTCATACATACATGTGTATTTTTTTGTTCATTGCATTTTTTCATATATATAATTAATGTATATATGTATGTGGTAGCTATATGATGAATGGATGTGGCTATATGTATGTATGAATATAATGTTCATAGCATTTTTTTGTTTATATATGTTTTTTCATATATCTATTAATTTTTTATTTAGGTTGTTAGTAGATATCGATTTTAGGTTAGTGCATTTTAATTAGGTTAGTGTAGAGGAAAAAATAAAATAAGGAAAAGGAAGAAAAGAGGAAGAAGGAAGAAGGAAGAAGAAGAAGAAAAAGAATGAGAGGAAAAAGGAAAATAAGAAGAGGAACAAAAGAGAAGAAGAGGAGAGGAAAAGAAGAGGAGAAATAAATAAGAAGAAGAAAAAAGAAGAAAAAGAAGAGGAGAAGAAGAAAAAATAGAAAAAAAATTCTATTTTTTGTTCTTGTCCTCTATTCCTTTCTTCTTCTTCTTCCTTCTCTTCCTTCTTCCTCTTTTCTTCCTTTTCCTTAATTATTTTCCTTTCTCGAGGGGAGAAGAAGAAAAAGAAGAGGAGAAGAAGAAAGAAAGGAATAGAGGAGAAATAAATAAGAAGAACAAAAAAGAAGAAAAGGAAGAGGAGAAGAAGAAAGGAATAGAGGAGAAGAAGGAAAAATAGAAACATTCTATTTTTTCTTCTTCTCCTCTTTTTTTTCTTCTTTTTTTTCTTCGATCTTCTCCTCTATTCCTTTCTTCTTCTCCTCTTTTTATCTCTTCTTCATTTTCTTATGTTTTATCGGGTCTGTCACCGTCAGGCTGCTCGCCTTCGCCCTCGCCGCCCCCTCGAGATAACTTCAACATGAGGGGCGGTCGATATATATACCCCCTCTCGATCGTGATAACCTATACAAGGCAGCACCCCCCCTCGGCCCTCTCGCTCGACCAAAACTCTCGAGGCCACTCAAATTTACCAAGTTAAAAGAGCGTTGTCATCGAGGCCACCCCAAACCCTTGAAGCATTGTGTCGAGGCGATCCCAAACGCTAGAGAAGCAGCGTCGAGGCCACTAACATGATTCCTTATTGTGATTAGCTAGCTAGTTCTACGTTGGCCACTAATATATATCCATCTGTACCATGTTTTTGAATAATAATTGACATGTTGTAAATATTTGCAGAAACTATGGAGCACTACCGAGACGAAGCAACATAAGCGATGTTGGGGGAGATGATCGCAGAAGGAACTGATGTTGTTGCGTCATTTTTCATCGACGTTGTTGGTGAGGAAGGACTGGGTGAAGAAGAGGGCTATGTTCATGATGGCTCCGGCCCATTAATGCCGGTACAAGAAGAGGGCTATGTTCATGATGGCTCCAGTGATGACCCCATGGAGGTACAAGAAGGAGACCGTGCTGACTGCTCCAGTGACCGAACCGAGTCCGGCCAGGTATATATATATATATTAGTTAAGCCCGTGCTGACTAGTTAATTGATGCATTCATTGTTTTGGTATATGTCCACGTATTAATTACTCTCGTCTTTCTTCCCTTTAATTTCTAGCCCTCCGGATCGAGCATAACTTCGGTAAGGAGACGAGGCCCGAAGAAAAAGTTGAGCTCGGATGAAAGGTTTGAGATCATAGAAATCGCGCCCGACGGCGAACCGATTGAACCCATCCGGACAAAGAACACATTTTCTGCTCAGTGCGGGGTTCCTGTTAGGGACAAGATCCCGATCAGCATCCAGCAATGGTATAAGCCTAAGGACGACCCTGAGGTGTCTTATGTCAATGCTATGTAGAAAGAAGATCTTTGGACTCAGCTGAAGGCAAATTTCACCCTACCGCCAGAGGAGGATCCGGAGAAGCCAGTTAAAGAGAAATTAATCAAGTCTTGTGCTCTTAAAAAGATGGCAACCCTATTCAGGAGGTGGAGGAAAGAGTTGAACCATTTTGTCGAAAAAAAGACACCAGAATTCATCGGCAAATATGAGAAGATCAAAGATCACTGGCCCGTATTTGTGGCCCACAAGACATCGGAAAAGAGTAAGAAGATGTCGGTGATGAACAAGCAAAATGCTGCGAAGAAGAAGCTTCACCATCACACAGGGTCAGGTGGCTACCTCAAAGCCCGGCCTAAGTGGTCCAAGGCTGAGAATGATCTGCTTGAAAAAGGGATCGAACCAGAGACAATGAGATGGCCAGACCATTGCCGGACTTGGTTCTTCGGGGCTGGCGGAACCTTGGACCCTGTATCAGGGATGTGCCGTTGGACGGACGAGCAACTGGAAATACCAGTCAAGAACCTTCGACACTATATCAATGCAGCGCAGAAAGGGACATTCATACTAGACAGGGAGAAGGACGAGCTCACAATGGCCCTCGAGAATCCTGAGCACCCTGGACGGACACGAGGCACGCCAGGCTCCATTCCGTGGAAGGTTGGTTTTCCGGACGCGGGGGGTTACAAAACCCACGAGAGGAGGAAGAAACTGGAGCAGGGCCAACTGCAGGTGCTGCACGAAAGGGTAATGGAGCTAGAGGAACGAGAAGCAGCAGATCGCAGCAAACGACCTGCCGAAGCTTCCCCGAAGCTACCCCGCCATCTCAGCGGAGAAGCAGCGTGGCTTCCACCGAGCTGCTATAGCCGGAGCATGTCTTGACGTCTCCTGCCAGCTATCCCGTGGATGCTATCACAGAGTCTCAACATTGCCACATTATGGCGCGATGGATGAATTTGAAGGTCAAGGCGGCTGTTGGCTCTGTTTATCCTAGTGGATCCGGAGCAACTTATCACTGCCGGCTGATTCCAGAAGGATATGCTAAGGTGATGGTGGATGAAATAACGGAGGGATTTGAGGACCTCGTGCTTGACCACCCTACCGGTGAAGGGGAGACTAGGTTGGGTTCTGCTCTGAAGACTCCATGCCTATGGCGGAAGGAGCTCATCAACCTTCCGAACTGGACGCCTCCGCCTCCTCCGCCTCCTCCGGCGAGTCAGGGCACTCCGCCTCCTCCACCGCCTCCTCCTCCAGCGAGTGACGATCAGGGCACGCGTGGCGGCACTCCGCCTCCTTCTCCGGCGCGTGGCGGCACTCCGCCTCCTTCTCCGCCTGCGCCGGTGCTCCCGAGCAGCCAACACCCTCCTCCTTCTCCGCCTCGCCAGCAAGGGCGGAAGAGACCCGCCGCCGCCCCGGCTGCTCCGGCACGTCGTACTCCTTCTCCTCCGCCTCGTAAGCAAGCACGAAAGAAGACAGACGCCGCAGCCGCTCCGTCTTCTCCGGCGTCTAGCAGCATAACCAGAGGCGGGAGGCAATACAGATACGGTCCACCTCTCAAGCCTCTAGAGAAGTTACCGTATGAGAGGACCGATGAGGAAAACGATACGATTGTGCGGACCCACATGAAGGAGTTCTTTAAAGGGGTGAAAGCAAAGAGACATCCACCTCCAGAGGAGAAGGTAGATCCGGTGAAAGCAAAGCGCACTATCGATGCCCTGAGGAAACCACCAAAGTCTCCGCCGAGAACCAACTATAAGCGCATTACTGTCAGTGCTAAAAGGTTAAAAGAACGAGCAAAGGGGAAAAAAAGTTGCCCAGCTCGGCGAACAAGCACATCAATCGTGCCCCCGCTCAATGTGTCTAATGCTCCGGGGATGGTGGACGGTTATGGCAATCTTGCAGATTACCTGCCTGACGATCAACTTCCTGATTTCTTGGAGGTGGACGAACACAGATACGAGTACGGGAAGCCTCTCGTCAAAGATGAAAAATCTCTGACAACAATGATGCGAAGATTCCATAATTGGTACATGGAAACCTGCAGAGAGTCTGGGGGTATGAATGCTTTGTATCTGAATATTAAAGAGGAGCACGACCTCGTTGCAAATGATCTGTTGACTGTTCCATTTGATGAGTTCTTCGCGTTCTTCAATCAAAAGGCCCTCGATAAACTAATGGTCTTTTGCTACTTTCTGTGAATACTATTTCTGTCATTAAGTCTCTATATATAGCTCGGCTTTTTCATTTCATGTATTTATAATTAATTATCCTCAATATATTATGCAGATTGAAGATCGTCGAGTGCAAAAAACAAGAAAGTTATGATATTGGGTTCATTAACACAAATATCATAGATGAATTTCTGGTTAAAAAGGACGTCAAAGAGGCCGAGGACAAGGTGCTACAATCATTGATCAAAAATCAAAACAAAGATACCATACTCTTTCCTTACAACGGCAAGTGAGTGTTACTGTCGTGTGCATATTCAGTTTCCCTTATTACTCGAGCGAGGTTATAGTAATGTAATTGATGAGTTATGCATGCGTGTGCAGGTACCACTATATTCTTCTGGAGATTAAGCTTGAGCGTGGACTAGTAACCGTCTTAGACTCGAGATGGAAAGATCCCAAAACCTATGCGGACATGACTGAAATGCTCAGCAAGTAAGTTCAATCGATCATTATCGCACCATATCGGCAACTTTTTGTTCATTTCATGATATCTCAAGTAATAATAATTATTTTCTTTGTCTTGCAGGGTTTGGAAACAGTTCACCGCACAAGCTCCGGGACTGCCGAAGGAGCTGCGATATACATACCCGAAAGTAAGTACTACTGGCTAGCTAGTTGCGCGCATCTCCCGTTGATTCTATAGCTATACTTTCATCAATGCCATTTATAATGCTTCATTATCAGTTTGATTGACCTCTATTTCTCGTAAAGTGCTTGTGGCAGGAAGAAGGGAATGATTTCTGTGGATACTACGTGTGCGAGTTCATCCACAACGCGACTTTGAAAAACAAGCGGGGCTACTCTCAAAGACAATATGAAGTGCATAAGCAATAATATTCACAATTTCATTTTATTACACCATCATTTCTGTTGAGTTTCATTCATATATATGTATTAATTAACCCCCTTCTTCAAATTAGACGTGGCAGATGCGGAATGAACTCCTAGAACCAGATCGCATGAAAGCAATTCACGAGGAATTGGCGGGATTCTTTCTTGACCACGTCATCAATAAAGCCGGAGAATACCATGTGGAAATTGATTTCAATTGCTAGGGGATTGTAATTAAGAGATCTTATACATATTGTACATGTATGTAGCCAGTAGCGTCGGATACATGATATACGAAAACTTGTTGTTCCACCAATCTCTCGGAGAAGGAGAGGTCGATCGATCACTTCTCTCGGTATGCATGACGAACTTCTGTACTCAATGGTTCTCTCGATCACTTATGTATATATAGTACGTAGCGTCGACCAAGCACGGACATAAGAGAGGACACTTCTCTCTACTAATTAGCTAGCTAACACAATATATGAAACACCTAAATTAACCCCCCAAAACCCCCAACCCCCCCTCCTTTCAAAAAAATCAAAAACCCCAGCCATTGGAAGGCTGACGCGTGGATGCCTTTTGGTCCCGGATGGTACCACCAACCGGGACCAAAGGCCCCCTAACTGGGCTCGGCGCACAGGGCCACGTGGAGGCACATTGGTCCCGGTTCATGTTTGAACCGGGACTAATGGGTGGAGGTATTAGTAACGACCCATTAGTCCCGGTTCATGAGCCGGGACTAAAGGCCGTTACGAACCGGGACTATTAGGTGTTTTTCTACTAGTGTGGGAGGAGGGCTGCCGGCGGAGGAGGGAGGAGGGACGAGGGGGCGGCCGGAGGAGGAGGGAGGAGGGGGCGGTTGTAGGAGGAGGGAGGAGGGCGCGGTGGGAGGAGGAGGGAGGGGAGAAGGGAGGAGGGAGGATGAGGGATGGAGAGACTACCTCGGTGGAGGAGCAGCGCAGCAGCGGCGGCGGACGATGGCAGCGGTGGACGACAGGGCGTACGGGGGAGAGTGACTAAGAGGGAGAGTGAGTGAGAGGGTCGGCCGCGTGGGGAGGATAAGGTAGGGTTAGTAGTAGCGCGGGTTAGTGAAAAGCGCTGCTGGTATGGAGCATAACAGTAGCGCTAGGTACGGGTACGCGCTACTGCTAAGTGGGGCTAGCCATGTGCCCCCGGTTCAAACTTAGCAGCAACTCGTTTTGCTAGTACGCGCTACTGCTAAAATGATAGCAGTAGCGCGGTTTATTTACACGCACTACTACTAAGTAGCAGTAGCGAGTGATTTTGTCCATCATTACTGCTAAGATGTTGTGTATAAGGTTTTCCCTAGTAGTGTAATAATGAAGTACTTGATTAGACTAAAGCTTCTACTGAACCCTCTCAGGTAAACACCATGATGGTGTTGCATCTACCCTTATATGCTTATGTCTGGAACACATGCTCTGCTTTCAGATTTATCTCTATAACAAATACACTATTCGAGGAATGGTCAGAGTTTTCCCTGGGTTTAAAGTTAATACTGAAATATGTAATTTTGATTAGCAGTATAAGGTTTGGTAATATGCCATTCAAGATATGTATTGACAGTAACGCACAAGGCGCTTTCATAGGTGTGTAATTTATGATCTTAAGATGCTCTATGCGCTTGTGGTAGTTTAGTTAAATATAATTAGCCATGAGTTTATGGAAAACTAGTTGTGAGCTGGTTTTTGGTAAAACCCGTTTTGCTGCCAGTTTTGTGAATAATTAGTATAGGAAAAATAGTGTTTAGGATTAGGAAACTGTAAATATGGACATGCCATTTACTTGTTTGGAAAAAATTCCATATTCCTCTCTCGGTGAGTTGTGGAAGGAGGATGGCATGAAGAAAGTTTTGGGTTAGATAGTTTTTCAAGTTTATAGGAATTGTGTTTTGTATATACTATGACGGTGTACTAGAATAGGGGTACCCTAGTACCCCGAACTTGTGCACGGGCAGTTGCAGCACCCCGCGGCAAGGCTTGCCGGGCTAACACCAAGATCCTCCGTGGTTCCCTTGGAGCCATTCAAGAACAAAGTATTTAAGCTCAGGAGACAAGGCCCCGGCAAGAGGAGCTTGCCGGGAAGGCCAACCGAGGCACTCCACGGAACATGCCGCGAGGCGCCACGCGCTCCGGCAAGGCAACAAGGCCCCGGCAAGAGGAGCTTGCCGGGAAGACCAACCAAGGTACCTCGAGGCCCAGTGAGCGACAAGCTTCCGGACCCGACAAGATAACAGCAGCGGCAAGGCGCTTGCCGCGGCAGGCGGCCACTCTGTGCCCACGCTCCAGCGCATCCACCAACGTGTCGCTCTGGGGGCCTCTCTAGGCGCGCGTGGCGGGAGGCTGTGCAGCCAGCGGTACGCAGTGGCATGCGAAGCTGACAAGATCGCCATCGTGGCGAATAGTGGCGCCCCTAACGGTCCTTTTCTGCACTGTTTGGGCGACTCAGACGGGCATTTAATGCCCTTGTCCCCTGCCGTCAGGGTTAGGTAGGGTGCACTGTACAAGTAACTGTACCAACCACCTCACTTTTTACATTTGTACCCTTCTCTGTGTTGCCACCTGTCAGTGACCCCTTTAGCGTATAAAAGGAGGCCCATGCGCAACGTAGAGGGGGGTTCGGTTCGACTGGTTCGCGAAGTTCGACTCATTCGTAACCCAGAAAAACACTACGCTCTCTCTCTAGAGCAAGAACACAAGATAATCAAACAAGCAGCAGTAGGAGTGTTATCTCTCTGGAGAGCTCCGAAGCTGGGTAAACTGCTCGTGTGCTTCGCCTCGATCTGCTCTTCGTGCAATCTCCGCC
>NC_041386.1:656086963-656093671 GCF_002162155.2 Triticum dicoccoides | reverse complement strand
AAGGGGCCCGGTCCGCCGGCCCCATAGGTGTTCGTGTGGATCAGTTTCCCCCGACATCTTTGGCGCGCCAGGTAGGGGGGCGTCGAGATAGTGAGAACCTGATCCGCCGTTCACACGAGCTAGATCTTCATTCCCTTCATCAACATGCCACCGAAGAAGAAGACTTCGGCGGCAGCCGCTCCGTCCACGTCACTTCCGCCACCATTGGAGCAAACGGGTGGTGGAATGGACGCCGGCGGAAGAATGGACGTCGACGAGGAAGCTCATGATGCTACCAGGTCCAAGAGCAAGGCTGCACAAACCTCGGCGACTGTACATGTTCCACGCCACTCTGAGGAGGCGCAAGACCAACAGCGTCATGGCACTTGCAGTGCCATACGCATGATAGGCCAAGACCAAGCTGGTGGATCTCGGGGCGCTCAAGACCAGCATGCACGCCAGCGTGCTGGCACGAGCGGGGCATGGTCGCCTGGACGAGATACTGCTCCTTCTAACATAGTTAGAAGTCCGAGCACGTCCCGCTCCTCGCACCGTCCGCCACTGCCACCCACCACTCCAGTAGAAGCTTTGGCGCGAGCTCAACTTCTCCTAGATTACCCTCCGATGTCGGACAAGATCGACGAATGGAGGGCCACCATTCAGAGTCTCATCGGCTATGCCAACGGTGACACTCCACGGCGGTCGAGCGCGTCGCCGCCGCGGCAGGGTTGCCGGGCGTGAGCTGGTGGCGACGAAATGGGTGGAGGTGCAACTACCATGCAATCACCACCCCGAAGGCCAAGATCGCCGACTCGCCGGATCCACCTCGACAGCGACTCCACCGCATCTTCGGATCCACGAGCTCGTCGCGATCAGCGCCAAGTTCTTCATGATCGACAACAAGAAGATGCTCGAACTCGCATCAAGCGCCGAAGAGAAGCGCGACGTCAATCCGACAAGCGCGCTGGGCCCTCTGTTGACATGCATGCGCCAGGGGAACCAGGTGATCTGCCGTACGTGGTAGGTTGCCCTGCGTTCACTCGTGCGCTGCGGCAAGTCCAGTGGCCCAGCACAAAGAACTTCAAGCCAGACGTACCGGAGAAGTACGACGGCAAGACGCATCCGTTGGAGTTCCTCAGCATTTACACCATTGCGGTGCAGGCTGCTGGGGGATGGGATGACAAGATCCTTGCCAACTACTTCCCGCTGGTACTCAAGCCCAACGTCAGGTCCTGGCTCATGCACTTGCCGGACAACTCCATATCATCTTGGGCTGATCTGTGCCATCAGTTTGTCGGTGCCTTCACAGGCGGCCACAAACCTCATGGCCAGGAGAGTGATCTTCATCTGCTTGCCCAGAAGGAAGGAGAGCCCCTGCGCAAGTACATTCAGAGATTCAGCAGTGTGCAGCACAACATCCCAGACGTCCACCCTGCCGCGGTGATCAGCGCGTTCCATCAGAACGTGCGAAACCGCAGGATGCGGGAGGAAATGGCGATGTGCAAGATCAGGGACGTTAGTGAGTTATATGCACTGGCCGACAAGTGTGCACGTGCTGAGGAAGGGAGGAGACTCCCCGGAGAGAATGTAGGAGCGGGAGGATCTGACAGTGAAGATGCTGCCCCGACAAGGAAAAACCGGCGGCGGAACAACAGAAGGAGGAAAGGCAAAGAGGTGCTAGTTGTTGAGCAGTCCGGCAACGGTGGTGGCACCAAGGAAGCCAAAGCTGGTGACTCCGGCAAGGAGGTTGCGGCGGAGGTGGCGGTCGTCGACAAGCAGGACGACACCAACAAGCAGTATTGCAAGATCCACCGCACCAAGGGCCATGATCTCCAGAACTGTAAGAAAGTCGAGCAGCTTGTTGAGCAACAGAAAGCTGAATACGAGCGGTGCGACAAGGAGAAGTCCCAGGAAGGTGCTGGAGGATCCGGCAAGAAACGTCCCAGCCGAGGAGGACGCCGCGGCAAGGCCAAGCAGCGGCAAGGAGACAGACCTCCTCGCGGCCGCGACAAGGATGAAGATGACGACGACGATGAAGACATGGATGATGAGGAGACTGATGAGCAGGAGTTCCAGAAAGCCACAGAGGTCCTGTGCATTGACGGTGGTGCTTCTCTGCACACCTCGCACCGCCAGCTCAAGCAGTGGGTGCGGGAAGTTAATGCAGCAGAACCACCCGTCGAGTCACGCAAGCCTCTGAAATGGTCCAGCACGCCTATCATCTTTGATATTGAGGACCACCCTGATCGCATAACTGCGGTCGGGTGCTTGCCGATGTTGGTTTCACCAACAATCCGCAACCTCAAGGTCACTAAGATGCTAGTTGACGGCGGGGCCGGCTTGAACCTGGTCTCCTCCGTGGTGCTCCAGAACTCTAGATCCCTGACAGCGAGCTCGAAGAGACCGGTACATTTCAAGGAATCAACCCGGGAAGAAGCAAGCCGAAGGGAAAGATCACGTTGCCGGTAACATTTGGCAGCGAGCTGAACTTCAGGACTGAGAGGGTCACATTTGATGTTGCTGACTTTCCATTACCTTACAATGGAATCCTTGGCCGTCCGGCACTCGCCAAGTTCATGGCAGCCTCTCACTATGCGTACAACGTACTGAAAATGCCAGGCCCGATAAGTGTCATCTCTGTCCCTGGAGACAAGAAGGATGCTCTTATCTGTGCCGACAAGATCTACCGGGAAGCAGCAGCCGCAGCAGAACGCAAGACACTTGCCGCTGAAGCTCCCGGGGGGAAGAAGAAGACCAAGTCCGGCAAGAGTTCTGATGCCCACTCCGGCAAGCGCACCTCTTCGGAGTGCTGCGCTACCGTCGAGGACGCACCATCGTGCTCCACCGGCAAGTGTAAGAAGGCAATGACAGCTCCACCTGAGACCAAGAAGGTGTCCGCCAAGGAGGACGGCGCTGGTGGTACCTTCACCATCAGCGCCACTCTTGACCCCAAATAGGAAAGCGTGCTCGTTGCTTTCCTACGGGCGAATGTCGACGTGTTTGCGTGGCAACCGTCTGATATCCCTGGTGTTCCCAGGAAAGTAATTGAGCACTACCTTGCCGTCTGTCCTCATGCGCGGCCCGTCAAGCAGAAAGTCAGGAAACAGGCAGTGGAGCGCCAAGAATTCATCGCAGAAGAAATCAAGAAGTTGGAAGCAGCAGGCCTTGTCAGAGGAGTGCTCCATCCCACATGGTTGGCCAATCCTGTTGTCGTGCGCAAGGCTAACGGGAAATGGAGGCTTTGTATTGACTTCACTGATGTTAATAAAGCTTGTCCGAAAGACCCATTTCCCTTGCCGCGCATTGACCAGATTGTTGACTCCACAGCCGGATGTGATTTGCTTTCATTTCTTGATGCATACTCAGGATACCATCAGATCTTCATGGCAGAAGAGGATGAAGAGAAAACCGCATTTATCACCCCGTGTGGCACGTACTGCTTCATACGGATGCCTTTCGGTTTGAAGAATGCTGGTTCAACATTCGCAAGGGTAGTCCACCACGCTTTTGAGCCGCAGATGCACAGAAATGTGGAAGCCTACATGGATGACATAGTGGTCAAAAGCAGGAACAGGGCGACCCTGATTCAAGATTTAGACGAGACATTTGCAAATATGCGCAGGATCAACCTCAAGCTTAACCCCGAGAAGTGCGTGTTTGGAGTCCCATCCGGCAAGCTTCTCGGGTTCTTCGTGTCTCAGCGGGGAATTGAAGCCAATCCCGACAAGATCAAGGCCATTGAGCAGATCGAAGCACCAAAGCGCGTCAAGGATGTATGAAGGCTTGCCGGTTGCGTGGCTGCTCTCAGCAGGTTTATCTCTAGATCTGCTGAGCGCGCCCTGCCATTTTTCAAAATTTTGAAAAAGGCAGGTCCAATGAAATGGACTTCGGAGGCGGAGGCTGCGCTGCAGGACTTGAAGAGATACCTGTCCTCCACTCCAATACTTGTCGCACCTAAGCCGCAAGAGAAGTTGCTGCTGTATATAGCGGCAACCAATCAAGTGGTTAGTGCTGCGTTAGTGGCGGAGAGGGAGGCAGATGATGAGCCAGCAACCACGGCAGATGCATCCAGCGACAAGCAGGGGGCTTCGCCGACAAGCTCTGGTCCCGACATAGATGGATCTGCGCAGGAGCATGATAAGATGCAGAAGAGAATGGTGCAGCATCCAGTTTACTTTGTCAGTTCCCTTCTACAGGCGGCTAGATCAAGGTACTCTGGTGTGCAGAAGTTGCTTTTCGGCCTCCTCATGGCCTCGAGAAAGCTGCGCCATTACTTCCAAGCACATGAGATCACAATCGTCACTCGCTTTCCGCTGAAGAGGATACTGCAAAATCCAGAAGTGACAGGCAGGATTGTCGAGTGGGCGCTGGAACTGTCAAGCTTTGGCCTCAAGTTTGAGAGCACTTCAACTATCCAAAGCAGGGCATTGGCAGAGTTCATAGCAGAATGGACGCCAACACCAGATGAAGAAATTCCAGAGACGAGCATCCCCGTCAAAGAGGCAAGCAAAGAGTGGCTGATGTACTTTAATGGTGCCTTCTCGCTGCAAGGCGCCGGTGCGGGCGTGCTGCTTGTCGCGCCCACCGGAGAGCACCTCAAGTACGTAGTCCAGATGCACTTTCCCAAGGAGCAAGCAACCAACAATACTGCAGAGTATGAAGGATTGCTTGCCGGTCTCAGAATTGCAGCAGACCTTGGGATCAAGAAGCTCATTGTCAGGGGTGACTCATAGCTTGTCGTCCGCCAAGTGAACAAGAACTACCAGAGTCCATTGATGGAAGCATATGTTGATGAAGTGAGGAAGCTAGAAGAGCACTTTGACGGCCTACAGATGGAGCATATCCCAAGAGCTCAGAATGACATTACTGATGGCCTGTCAAAGTGCGCCGCACTAAATTTACCTGTGGAACCAGGGATCTTTGTGCTCAAGTTGACTCAACCATCCGTAACACCATCAACTGGACAAAGCAAGAAGAGGAAGTTGATTTCTGGTGACTACTTTTCGGCAGAGCTCCCCGAAGCCGCCGCCAAGAAAGTCCCCAAGATCAACACCAAGGTTGCTGAGGGGCAGTCTGCTCCGGCAAGCCTTATGGTTTGTTCCGTTGAAGCAGACGCTCCCAACAAGTTTTGCTCCGGCAAGCTTGCCGGGGAACATCAAGCTCCGGCAGGGCCACAAGTCCTTGCCGTGGAAGCGGATGTTCCCGCAGCAGCAGATGTGCCTTTAGTCCTTGTTGTCGAGCCACAAGCTCCAGCATGGGCACAGCAGATTGTCCATTTCCTTCAGACAGGAGAACTTCCCGAAGAGCAAGAAGAAGCGGAGAAAGTAACCCGGCAGTCAAGTATGTACCAGTTTGTCGATAGCATACTGTACAGAAGAAGACTCAACGGTGTGAAATTGAAGTGTATTTGCCGGGAAGATGGACAAAAGCTGTTGGCAGAGATACATGGAGGCATATGTGGCCACCACATTGGCGCAAGAGCACTTGCCGGCCAAGCTTTCCGGCAAGGTTTCTTTTGGCCGACAACCCTCCAGGATGCAACTGCACAAGTAACCAAGTGTGAAGCATGCCAGTTCCACTCCAAACAGATACACCAGCCAGCTCAAGCTCTCCAGACGATCCCTTTATCCTGGCCATTTTCGGTCTGGGGGCTCGATATCCTCGGCCCTTTCGCCCGAGCTGTCGGGGGCTTTGAGTACTTGTACGTCGCAATCGACAAGTTCACAAAGTGGCCGGAAGTGCAGCCAGTGAGGAAGGTGACATCACAGTCAGCAGTCAAGTTCTTCAGGTCAATTGTTTGCCGTTTCGGGATCCCTAACAGGATCATCACTGACAACGGCACACAATTCATGAGCCGCACCTTCATGCAATACGTCCAAGACCTTGGTGCCAAGGTCTGCTTCTCTTCTGTTGCTCATCCAAGAAGCAACGGTCAAGCAGAGAGGGCAAATGCTAAAGTGCTGCGCGGGCTCTAGACCAGAACTGTCGACAGGCTGCGCAAGTGCGGAAGAAATTGGATCGAGGAGCTGCCGGTGGTTCTTTGGTCGATCAGAACGACGCCAAATCGAGCCACTGGCCAGACGCCTTTCGCTCTAGTCTATGGAGCAGAGGCAGTTCTCCCCACGGAACTCGTATACGGATCGCCTCGAGTGCTCGCTTATGATGAGCTTGAGCAAGAACAGCTGCGACAAGACGACGCGCTGCTCCTTCAGGAAGATCGTCTTCAGGCTGCTGTACGAGCTGCTCAATACCAGCAAGCTTTGCGCCGCTACCATAGCCGCAAAGTTAAAGCCAGAAGCTTCGAGGAAGGCGACCTTGTTCTTCGGCGTGTTCAGTCCGCCAAGAATTCCAACAAGTTGACGCCGAAGTGGGAAGGCCCTTATCGGGTGAAACGAGTCACAAGGCCCGGCGCTGTCCGCCTTGAGACCGAAGATGGCATTCCGGTGAGCAACTCCTGGAACATAGAACATCTTTGTAAGTTTTTCCCGTAGGGCGCGGTTGCCGGAACCCGTTCCGGCAACCACCTTTTGTACAAGTCTTGCCGCTGTTGCATGTAATCCTTTGTACAAAGCCGGGCGCAGATCCCGTGCATAAATAAAACCCCATGTGCTCCGCACAACTTGTCCATTTCATGCATTAGTTTCTTTCTTGCATGCGTTATCTGACACTTTGTGCAGCACCTACATCCGGTAAGCAATAACGAGCCGAAGGGCTCCATATCATTATTTT
>NC_041386.1:656082680-656086887 GCF_002162155.2 Triticum dicoccoides | reverse complement strand
GACCAGGCGTCGTTCAAGAAAAGTTTTGCCTTGCCGGGAAGCAAACGACAGAAAATCTAAGTTGCCAAAGTTTGAGCAATCAGTTTTTAAATTTTTGATTTAGTTTCCTCGAACGACCCTGCTTTGTATGGAAAATCTGTGCGCGGAGGGACCAACTCGTGGCTAGTTGCGCCCTTACTTTGTTTCGAGTCCGCTCAACAACTTAAGTGTGCTGCATCTAGTCGCGACAAGGTTTCTTGTCGGAAGCAGCGCCGCCAGCAGGCTGCTGAAGTTCCGCACCCAGCGCTCGCGGCTCGGGTGCCTGCGCCGACAAGTTCCCTAGAAGCGTAGGGTAAAAACATACAAAGGAAGGAATCTAGTAGAGGAAATAACATAGCAATTGATAACAGAAATAAAGTTATATTACAAGATAACTTGTCGCAGCTCTAACAGACTGTTTTCATAACATGATTAGCAGCGACAAGGGAAAAGAAGAAATGGGCAGCCTAGTCTACGCGTCCGCCCTCGACCCTCTTGATCTCACTCACCTTGTCCACAATGGGTGCGACAAGGGCCTTGAGCGCATCCAGATCGGCGTCAGGCGGCAAGGACCTGAGGACGTTGGTAAGGTTGAGGCCTGGGTTGCGGAAGGCCACCTTCATCAGCACCTTCTGGAGAGCCCTCGTGCAAATCCTGCGCGACTCGTCGGCCAGCTTCTTTGGGATCCTCTCCCGGAGCCGCTGGAGTGCCGTCGCCACGCCCTTGAAAACATGCTGAGCTTGGCGCTGGGTTGGAGATTCTCGTCGGAGGGATACCCAAAGTCCTCCATCCCCAGCTGCGCCAGCTCCTCGTCGATGACTGCGGCAATATTCACCAGACCCTCGGTCCAGTGCTCCACAGTATCTCTGAACGAGTTCTGGGTAACTGCGATGCTCTCCAGCAGCGCCTTGTCAGCTTTGACCTTCTCTGACAAGGTCTTCTCCCGCTCCTTGGCGGCCTCCAGCGTCTGCATCAGCGTGGCCAGCTTCAACTCCAGGACCGCATTGGAATCCTTGGCGGGGCTGAGCTCCTTGCCCCTCTCAGTGAGAAGACCTTGCAGCTCACCGTGGGCGGCAGCATCCTTCTCACGCTCACGCTTGAGCGCGGCAAGCTCCTCGCCGCTCTTCTAGATGTTGGCCTCCAGCTGCGCCACCTTCTCCTCCAGCTCTTTCGTGGCAGCCTCTGTGATTGCGGCAGCGTCCTTTGCCTCCTTGAGCACCCCGCCAAATGCTTGCTCGCGCTCGGCGAGCTCCTCCTTGTAGCTGTCGAGGTTGGCCTTCCGCTGCACCAATTCGCCTTCTCGCGCGGACTGCTTCTCGGCGGCCAGCCTTTGTTCCTCCTCAGCTTCGGCCTTCTCGAGAAGGAAGGCCGTGCGCTCCTCGTCGAGTCGCTCCCACTCCTGTGCCAGGGACCGGAGAGCTTCTTGATTGTGGCCCCGGTGTTCCTCCGCGCGCTTCTCCATGTCAACTCCCGCCTTCGCGACAAGCGCTTACCGGGAAGCCAGCTTGGCTTGCCGTGCGCGGTAGAGTGACAGCAGCTTCCGCAGCAGCTCCTCCTCCTCAGGCTCGCCACTGCTGCTGCTGGGCGCGTCGACCAACGACAGTCCAGCAGAGGCGAGCACCTCCTCATCGAAATTTTCCCCCTCGACCGGCGCCCTGGAGCTCGAAGACCAGGGTAGCTTGATGAAGATATCGTCACCGGCCTTCAAGTAGGTGCCGGGCTGGGGCTCCTCGGAGCCCGGCTTCGCAGAAGCGGCAGAGGGATCGGCGGTTGGCGCAGCGCCTGGCGCTCCTGCGGCCTCAGGGTCGTCAGTGCGATCGCCCGACCCCTCGCCGGCTTCTACGGCGGCAGCCTTGGCAGCCTCCTCGCCGGCGGTCTCATCAGCACCGGCCCCTTCCTCGCCAGCGCCCTCTGTCTCCATTGGCTCAGCAGCAGATAGGTCTGAAGAACGAAGAAGGGAGAAAAATCAATCAAAAATCCAAGAGAAGAAAATCAGAAGAAGAAGAACCCAAGGGAAAGTTTTTGGGCAAGTGAATTACCTATGCCAAGATCTGCAGTTGCGGTCTCGGCCGCCGCAGGATCGGCGGTGCTGCCCCTTGCCGGAGAGTTCTCCCTTGCCGGAGAGCGCTCCCTTATCGGGAACTCCTCCCTTAGCGGCATAGTCGAAGCAGATGGCACTTCGGGACCAGCTTCCAGGCGCTCCTGATATGGCTGCTCTGCTCCTACACAAATCAACAAGCAAGATATCAACAAAGGAAAAAGCACTCATGCGCGCTTGACAGCAGAAAGCTAACTATGAACTTACGCTGGGGGCTGCGCTGGGGGCTGTTTTGAGGAGTGGTTGCCGGGTCCGTCAAGGTGGTCTCGGACCCACCCCCTGCTGACACGGAGGGGTCATCTTCGATGACAATCACCGCGGCTTGGCCCTCTTCGCCGCTCTCTGGGCCAGCATCCTGAAAAGAAAGGAGTCCAGATTGAAGCAGGTCAGATACAAGATAAAAACAGCAAGATTGAAGAACTACAAGAGCACCAAGGAAACTTACTCTTCTTCCTCCTCGTCGGAGCTGAGCGCAGAAAGATCAAAGTCTGGCTCCCTTCCGGTGCGGCGAGGCGGAGGAGCAGGATCCCTTGCCCGCTTGGCGGGGGCGGTGACGGTGGCCCGGGAAGATCCCGCTCCAGTTGCCGCTGCTGCGTGGGGCGCTCCCGCGGTAACATTGCTTGCCGCGGTAGAGCGTGTCGCACGGCTTGGCGGCTGTTGACCCGGCTGCCGCCCCGCTACGTCCGCGGCCCTACGAAGACGCCTTCTTGGCGGGGCCGGGGGCTCCGCCTGCGGCAAGCCTTCTGAAGGCTCGGGCTCTTCCTCGCCGGCCTCGCTCGGCTCAGCTTCAGAACCGGCAGGCTCTTCCTCGCCAATGAACTCCGTGTGCTCGGCGAGGTTTGCCGCCTCTGCAGCCTCCGCCTCCTCCACAGTGAACCCGAACGCGCCCGCGGCAGCTGCGGCCGCAACCTCTTCCGCCCTAGTGGTGATGCGCTGCAGCTCCTCATCGGTGGTATCACGGGTGAGGCTCTTCTGATCGTCAGCGTGGACCGGCACTTCTTCCAAGTTGTCGAAGAACGCTTGCACGACGTCATCTGCAGGCTCTTGCCAAGTTGGAACGATCCCGTGTGAATCGCACAACAGCATCATGGCGCGGATCCGGTCAAGCGAAGAATTGTTGCACAATGGAATGATGCCCCTCGGCAGCGTGAATGGGTGCTGGGGGTCGCGTTTGAACAACTCCAGGAGCATTGCATCCAGCTCCAAGACGGTGAAGTTGTAGTTGAGGCCCGGCCGCAGCCTCATGATGTCCGCCGAGTTCTTGAATTCCCAGGCGGGCCTCCCCCTCTCCTGCAGGGGGGCGATGCGGCGGCGGAGGAAATCCGCGCCTACAGCGCCTACAGTGAGCCCGGCAAGCCTGAGGCGAAGGATCCTAGTAATGGCGATCTTCAGCCTCTCGTCTTCCGGGGCCACATTGCTCCAGTCATTGCCGCGCACTATTGGAGCTTGGCGCACGGCGGTGAAGGGCTGCGGATTCTCCTCGACGATCCAGCACCACTCCGCCCTCCACTCCTCCCACTTGCTGCGGAGCTCACCCTCCAAGTACGCCTCCTTCTTGCCGACTCTCGAGATCCAGGCGATCCCACCGGCAAGCGGCTCTCCTCTCTCTACCCGAGGTATGAAGAAGTGGCGGAAAAGGGCAACATTGGGGTGGACTCCGACAAAGTTTTCGCACAAATGTGCGAAAACTGCCATGGTCAGAACGGCGTTGGGGGTGAAGTCAAGGAGGCGGAAGCCGTAGGTGTTCATGATATCGCAGAAGAACTCCGAGAAGGGCGGGCAGAGCCCGCAATAGAAGAACAGCGCGAAGAATGGGTACCCGTTTGGAGCCAGTTCTGAAGCAGCGGCCGGGAGTACCCTCGTGCGCGGATGCGCCCGCGTCTCCGTCGCCCAAAAGAGGTAGAAGTACTCCCTCAGCTCCTTCACGCCGAGCTGGGGGGAGAAGATCACCCGCTCCTTTCGCAGCGCCGCGAGCCGCTGCGCCTCGGCCGACTTCACGCCCTTTCCCTTGTCGGCTTTCGGAGCCATGGCGGAGATGGTGGGGGAGGTCGACGGCGTTAGTGATGCTGGTGGCAATGGGGGGCGGAGCGC
>NC_041386.1:656066238-656082348 GCF_002162155.2 Triticum dicoccoides | reverse complement strand
TCATGGTAGTTGTACATTTTGTACTCAGTGCATGTCACACACACCATGATTATCTACTCATTCTTAAGTGCTAAGTATGTGTTGGGAAGATATCCAACTAGTTGGCTTGATATCGGGCACATGCTGGGCAGTACTCCAAAGTCAACTATAAATCATCATGGGATCAAGCTTACATAAACAAGTATTATCATGCATGTTCGTATGATAGTCCAGTATCAGCTATGAGATCATGAATGGCAAACTGGAGGGGCTAATTTATGAGTGCGTGTGCTTATAAATAGGATCTCTAGCTAGCTAGTACTCACATCAACACAACCACGGAAAAAAACTTCCATTTTTCTAGATAGAGCTTTGAGCCGCAACATCCGCCTTCCGCTCTTGCAATGGCTTCCAGCTCCGTGCTTAAGATGGCCGCCGTTTTCATGCTGGCCGTATTCGCCGGCCAGGCGCTGATGGCTACGCCAGTGATGGCAGAAGAACTAGGTAACCGGCACAACCTTTTGGAGAAGTATGATGAGACACAATGTCGCGGATACGCCACATGCAATATTGTATGCTTCTACCAAGTTTTTCAAGTCTGCATCATCTACAGCCCTGTTGCATTCTGCAACACTTGGGCGTTTGGGTTCTGCAAGGACAAGAGATATTGAGGCATAAATGGCAGTGCAGCTCCTTTTGGGATGCATGCACAACTACACGAGCAACTCACCTCATCAGTGTCAACTATTGTTCCTTGGTTATTGGCGTTGTCCGTTGTAAGAGTCCTAATATGTTCCTCCCTTTATTTCCAGCTATCATGTATCAGCGGCTTAGCCAACTATTTAATTACTTCATTGTCTGTCATCATGGTACTTGTTTAACTAAAAATGCCCCGTCGGATACAAATGTATGTGTCGTGTGATTATAAAATGGTTCCGCCGCTGCAACATTTTTTGGTCCATAATGGCCATATAAGCATGCTCTTTCTACCCTTACCCATGAATCTTTTTTCATGAATGACCATTCGTTTGACAGATTTGGCATGTGGTTCGACAAAATGCCATAAGAAATAAAGGATGCAAAAATATAAGGGAGCATGACGCTGAACTGGCACTAACCTTGTTAATATTTTTCGTAGTGGACAAGACAAATACTACACAGGCCATCGCCACACCCAGTTTCGCTAGCTCATCGCAGAGGATGCGATGTTTGACAACATATACATTCTAAACGGACACTCAAGGCCCATAGGGTGACCAGCGTTGCTTCCGTGTTAATATTGGCCCACAGGGTATGAAAGTTTTTCTTTTGTGAGTCCCTATCATGTGGAACCCACGTCAGCTGTCGTGATTGCGTTGGCTTTCAGCGACCGAATACATCGAATCGGGGTTTTCGAGCGTTCTCTCCTTATTTACCTTGAGTACCCCAAACCCATTGAGGTCGTCTGCCGACGCTCTCTAGTAGTCGTCCAGGTGCTTGGGTCATCCTTCTTCTGGCTAGAGTCGCATTGGCATCGATCGTTTGGACATTTGTTTCAATCCCCCAAGAGCGTCTATCACTGCCCCTACCGCAGATGCCACCGAAAAGAGTTCTGGCATTGAGCGAGCATTTTCTTGGACTATCCTGATCAAACATCTCGCATGCCTCATTCTACCTTTGAAAACTGAAATTTTATCCAGGTACAATAGATCCATGGGAAGTCATTCCTTTGCCTCAGAAACCCGCAATTCCCAGATAGAAAATCCTATTTCCCGCTCCTCTAGTTTCTTAAACCAGCGCTGTTTCTTTTTCCAGCAGGGATACTCCCGAAAAAAGGGCTTCCATTCAAAGTGGAAAGAAAGAGACCGGTTTGTTCTCCCTCTTTGCCTATCAGTTAAGTAGATTGTAGGTCCCCTCCCAGGCCTCGCAACCAAGAGTCACTTGTCGAAAGTTGACCAGGAAGACAAGAACTATCGAGGCTGGAATAGATAGATGAAACACTAAAATGTTTCACCTTCTTCTATGGTCATTCTTATTTTCATGAAGTTGAAATTGTGCTCGCACATGTAAGCTTAATCAGGTTTGTGGACATCACAACCCCCATTGTCCTGTATCTCTTCAACATGCAAGCACTTCGTTAGGGCTGTTTTTTTTTTGGAAGTGGGTTCACTGTTTACGCCTCCATAGAATCCGGCTAGCTCAAAGAGTCCCCAGATGAGCTCGAGTTGCTCCTGGCACCTTGCTAGGCACGATCTATGGTTTTCTCCTCATTCCAGTGATGCCATAAATGATTGGGACCGTTCACCTAGAACGGAAAATCATTGAAGGGTAGTGAGGAAGGAGTTGGGCGTTTCCTAACTTCCATTGCCTACACCAGGGGACGTTCCACTTACATTGCACCCATGATAATCACTAAAGTCGAAAAAATAGCTAAATAATTTGAATTTGCGGGCTCGGCTGCGACCAATTGTTTAGTGTGCTTATTTGGTGGCCAAATGACATCCGAGGAGCTCTTTACATATAAACATATCAAATTTTGTCCTCAAAGTTATGTACGCATAGCTTGAGCAAAAGTTGTATTTTGTATATATGAAGCTCATTTGATAATATTTGTCACCAAACTATGCAAGCACCTGAAACACTTGTTCAATAATGCCCCAAAGTTTTTTTCTATTTGTTATGATTTTACTCTTTAGCGTGGGTAAATTGCACTTCGGTGTAGCCACAATTTTTCCTTCCCTTCCCGCATCTCTGATGGTAGCAAGCTCGAGGTACCGGTCAGGAGTTTTTAGCTGGAAGGATGTGGCGATCGTGACTCCAAGGTCATATCTATCCAGGGGTACTATTCTGGGGACGAAGCCATTAGGAGTTGATTTTGACCGTGATCCTTTTGACCAGTTATCGCAATGCCCAAACATTGCTACATTAACATATATGAATTTGTATGACAGTGGGAAGTAACATCGAATTATGAAAATGATACAGGGAGACAATCTTCCCCTTTCGGCCCCCACGATGCAAATAACAACCTTACTCCTACTTGCCTAGAATTATATGTATCAACAGGTATAGTGTGTGTGAGGGGGGGAGGGGGATCCTATAAGCCTTGTACACTAGGTTTCTAGCACATTTGGTGACCAGTCTTGACCAGATGTGCAAGTTCAGATCTAGTCTAGGCCTGAAGCTAGCGCTTCCATTCAGTCATCTTGGCCCTCCAAGCAGAAGTTGTCACATCTTGATCAGGTGCTAATGTATTTATAAATGGTTTGGGGTCAGATGGACGCCTTCCTTTCCTAGACTTCCGTTCATGAAAAGCTTGATAATTCCACTGTCATGACATGTCCTCCCTCCTTTAAAGGAGTTCCTGGGGTACCCGTCATCCTAATTTCACTTCTAGGAGTGACCCTCCGTGGGAGTTGGTTTGACATTCGTGAAAGTTTCCTTCAGGCTTACACCGGCTTGGCATGGGCCCGATCCACCTCTTTCCTACAACATATGACCTACCCGTATACTACACCTTCACCCATGGTGAGTAAACAACCCCTTGGTTGCCCGCTCCACCAGATACGTGCTGCCAAAAGCAACTCCTGATGTTCTGTAGCTGAAGTGGTGACAAGATCTGAACCCGGTGGATACTTGAGCAGATAACTTGGAGAGGAGAATATATCTTCTTTCTTAAAATTTTGCATTCGTTATATATTTCTCTCAATTTTTTCTAAAACTAATTTTTTTAGTACAAATGAAATTTCCATGTAACAATTTGCGTAAAACATCATCTACACAACTAATGGATCAACTGGGATGCAACATGCATATATCTAATTAGCTCGTGGTATTATTTAAATATGTCAAGTTGAATCAATGATAAATAAATAAAATAAGAAATTAACTATAAAATATTTCAATATTAATTAATGTGGATGACAGGCATAATGTAACCATGACTCCCTGACAGGTAGGTAGTACAAACGGCAGGGTTGATTTTATATCCGTGTGTTGCTTCTGATAATTTACCTGTCGGCAAACAAAAAGAACAATGATAGATCAAACTATGTGCTTTTGGTTAGCAGCATACGCGAAACACAGTTGAAGAACTGTAATGATGGTATGCCATGAGATGCTTTCCTAGGTGAGTAATTTATGATCTCGAGATGCCCTTCACACACTTACCTAAGTTGACAACTAACTCTATAATGCCATTAAGACTTGAACACTATTGTTTTATACTATTTTCGACTTAATAATGAATCTTGGTGCCATGGTGATAGTATATTTTAGACTCGGATCATGGCATACACAAGGATCATCTATCGATTATTAATTAAGTGCTAAATTATGTGGTGGCAATATATGGACCTAGCTGGCTTGAGATTTGCTACATGCAGGGGAGTACGACAACATCAATTATATCATGCATGATGAGATTGAGCTTACACAAACTTGTATTATCATGCGTCTACTTTTGAAATATACATAAAAAGGAAGTAAAATTTGTAGGAAAAATTATTGGCTGGTCAAATAATTTCATTCTTCTGGAATGTATGACCATATTAATAATGAAGTACTTGATTAGACTAACGCTTCTACTGAACCCTCTCAGGTAAACGCCATGATGGTGTTGCATCTACCCTTATATGCTTATGTCTGGAACACATGCTCTGCTTTTGGATTTATCTCTATAAAAAATACACTATTCGAGGAATCGTCAGAGTTTTCCCCGGGTTTAAAGTTTATACTGAAATTTGTAATTTTGATAAGCAGTATAAGGATCGGTAAAATGCCATTCAAGATATGTATTGACGGTAACGCGCAAGGCGCTCTCATAGGTGTGTAATTTATGATCTTAAGATGCTCTATGCGCTCGTGGTTGTTTGGTTAAATGAAATTAGCCATGAGTTTATGGAAAATTAGTTGTTAGCTGGTTTTTAGTAAAATCCTTTTTGCTAGCAGTTTTGTGAATAATCAGTATAGAAAAAATAGTGTTTGGGATTAGGAAACTGTAAAGATGGACATGCATTTACTTGTTTGGATAAAATTCCATATTCCTCTCTCTGTGAGTTGTGGAAGGAGGATGGCAAGAAAAAAGTTTGGGGCGTGAGGAAGTTAGTTAGGATCCCGTATTGCTATCACGTTTAAAAAAAACAAATAGTAGTTTTTCTACAAATGTGAAATCGTGAGTTTACTTGAAAAAAGGTCTTCATATACGCGGGTTAGTTAGAATAGCCAAGAAAGATTCTATTCGGTTAGACAGTTTTTCAAGTTTATAGGAATTGCGTTTTGTATATACTATCTATCCTACCAACCCTAGCTAAGTTGTGTCCTCCATAACGCCATCAATACTTGAACGTACTACAGTTCTGTCTTGTTTGGACTCCCGACTGAATCATGGTAGTTGTACATTTTTTACTCAGTGCATGTCACACACACCATGATTATCTACTGATTGTTAAGTGCTAGGTATGTGTTGGCAAGATATCCAACTAGTTGGCTTGATATTGGGTACATGCAGGGGAGTACTCCAAAGTCAACTATATATCATGATGGGATCAAGCATACATAAACAGGTATTATCATGCATGTTCGTTTGATAGTGCAGTATCAGCTCTGAGATCATGAATGGCAAACTGGAGGGGCTAATTTATGAGTGCGTGTGCTTATAAATAGGGTCTCTAGCTAGCTAGTACTCACATCAACACAAGCACGAGAAAACACTTCCATTTTTCTAGATAGAGCTTTGAGCCGCAACATCCGCCTTCCGCTCTTGCAATGGCTTCCAGCTCCGTGCTTAAGATGGCCGCCATTTTCGTGCTGGCCGTATTCGCCGGCCAGGCACTGATGGCTACGCCGGCGATGGCAGAAGGACTAGGTTACCGACACAACCTTTTGGAGAAGTATGATGAGACGCAATGTCGCGGATACGCCACATGCAATATTGTATGCTTCTACCAAGTTTTTCAAGTCTGCATCATCTACAGCCCTGTTACATTCTGCAACACTTGGGCGTTTGGGTTCTGCAAGGACAAGAGATACTGAGGCATAAATAGCAGTGCAGCTCCTTTTGGGATGCATGCACAACTACACGAGCAACTCACCTCATCAGTGTCAACTATTATTGTTCCTTCGTTATTGGCGCTGTGCGTTGTAAGAGTCCTAATATGTTCCTCCCTTTATTTCCAACTATCATGTATCAGTGGCTTAACCAACTATTTAATTCCTATATTGTCTGTCATCATGGTACTTGTTCAACTAAAAATCCCCCGTCGAATACAAATGTATGTGTCGTGTGATTATAAAATGGTTCCGCCACTGCAACATTTTTCAGTCCATGATGGCCATATAAGCATGCTCTTTCCACCCTTACCCATGAATCTTTTTTCATGAATGACCATTCGTTTGACAGATTTGGCATGTGGTTCGACAAAATGCCATAAAAAATAAAGGATGCAAAAATATAATAAGGGAGCTTGAAGCTGAATTGGCACTAACCTTGTAAATACTTTTCGTAGTGGACAAGACAAATACTACATAGGCCATCGCCACACCCAGTTTCGCACGATCATCGCAGATGATGCGATGTTTGACAACATATACATTCTAAACGGACACTCAGGGCCCGCAAGGCATAGAGGGGGAGGTCATAAGCGCCTATACCGTAAAATAGATTTTCGACGGAATCAAAAAGACATATCTGGTAGAATCGTAACCATAGAATACGACCCTAATCGAAATGCATACATTTGTCTCATAGGGTGACCAGCGTTGCTTCCATGTTAATCCGGGCCCATAGGGTACGAAAGTTTCTCCTTCTGTGAGTCCCTATCACGTGGAACCCACATCAACTGCCGTGATTGCATTGGCTTTCTGGGACCGAATACATCGAATCGGGGTTTTCGAGCGGTCTCTCCTTATTTACCTTGAGTACCCCAAACCCATTGAGGTCACTTGCTGACGCTCTCTAGTAGTCGTCCAGGTGCTTGGGTCATCCTTCTTCTGGCTAGTCGCTTTGGCATCGATCCTTTGGACATTTGCTTCAATCCCCCAAGAACGTCTTTCACTGCCCCTACCACAGATGCTACCGAAAAGAGTTCCGACATTGAGCAAGTATTTTCTTGGACTATCCCGATCAAACATCTCTCATGCCTCATTCTACCTTTGAATACTGAAATTATATTCAAGTACGATAGATCCGTGGGAAGTCATTCCTTTGCCTCAGAAATCCGCAATTCCCAGATGAAAAATCCTATTTCAAGCTCCTCTAGTTTCTTAAACCAGCACTGTTTCCTTTTCCAGCAGGGATACTCTTGAAAAAGGGCTTCCGTTCAAAGTGGAAAGAAAGAGACCTGTCCGTTCTCCCTATTTGCTTAGCGGTTAAGTAGAATGTAGGGCCCCTCCTAGGCCACGCAACCAAGAGTCACTTGTCGAAAGTTGACCAGGAAGACAATAACTATCGAGGCTGGAATAGATAGATGAAACTCTAAAATGTTTCACCTTCTTCTATGGTCATTCTTATTTTCATGAAGCTCACATGTAAGCTTCGTCAGGCTTGTGGACATCACAACGCCCATTCACATGTATCTCTTCAACATGCAAGCACTTCGTTAGGGCCGCTGTTTTTTTGGAAGTGGGTTCACTGTTTACGCCTCCATGGAATCTGGCTAGCTCGAAGAGTCCCCAGATGACGTCGAGTTGCTCCTGGCACCCAGCTAGGCATGATCTATGGTTCTCTCCTCATTCCCAGTGATGTGATAAATGATTGGGACCATTCACCTAGAACGGAAAATCATTGAAGGGGACTGAGGAAGGAGTTGGGCGTTTCCTAACTTCCATTGCCAGAGTGTTTTTTTTACACCAGGGGACGTTCCACCTACATTGCACCCATGATAATCACTAAAATCGACAAAAAATATCTAAATAATTTGAATTTGCGGGCTCGGCTGTGACCAATTGTTTAGGGTGCTTATTTGGTGGCCAAATGACATCCGAGGAGCTCTTTACATAAAAAATATATCAAATTTTGTCCTGAAAGTTATGTAAGCATAGTTTGAGCAGAAGTTGTATTTTGTATATATGAAGCTCATTTGATACTATTTGTTCACCAAACTATGCGAGCACCTAAAACACTTGTTCAATAATGCCCCAAAGTTTTTTTTTCTATTTGTTATGATTTAGTCTTCAGCGTGGGTAAATTGCACTTTGGTGTAGCCACAACTTTTCCTTCCCATCCCGCATATCTGATGGTAGCAAGCTCGGTGTACATCTTCACCCATGGTGAGTAAACAACTCCTTGGTTGGCCGCTCCACCTAGATATGTGTCGCCAAAAGCAACTCCAGATGTTCCTGTAGCAAGTGACGACCAGATCTGAACCCCGTGGATACTTGAACATATAACTTGGAGAGGAGAATATATCTTCTTTCATCAAATATCACATTATTTCTACGTAACTACACTGACTATCAAATTTTGCATTTGTTATATATTTCTCTCAAATTTTGCTAAAACCAAAATATTTTTTTAATACACATGAAATTTCCATGTAACAATTTGCGTAAAACATCATCTACACAACTAATGAATCAACTGGGATGCAACATGCATACATCTAATTAGCTCGTGGTAATTGTTTAAATATGTCAAGTTCAATCAATGAATCTTTTTTCATGAATGACCATTCGTTTGACAGATTTGGCATGTGGTTCGACAAAATGCCATAAGAAATAAAGGATGCAAAAATATAAGGGAGCATGAAGCTGAATTGGCACTAACCTTGTTAATATTTTTCGTAGTGGACAAGACAAATACTACACAGGCCATCGCCACACCCAGTTTCGCTAGCTCATCGCAGATGATGCGATGTTTGACAACATATACATTCTAAACGGACACTCAAGGCCCATAGGGTTACCAGCGTTGCTTCCATGTTAATATGGGCCCACAGGGTATGAAAGTTTTTCTTCTGTGAGTCCCTATCATGTGGAACCCACGTCAGCTGTCGTGATTGCGTTGGCTTTCAGCGACCGAATACATCGAATCGGGGTTTTCGAGCATTCCCTCCTTATTTACCTTGAGTACCCCAAACCCATTGAGGTCGCCTGCCGACGCTCTCTAGTAGTCGTCCAGGTGCTTGGGTCATCCTTCTTCTGGCTAGAGTCGCTTTGGCATCGATCCTTTGGACATTTGGTTCAATCCCCCAAGAGCTCTATCACTGCCCCTACCGCAGATGCTACCGAAAAGAGTTCTGGCATTGAGCGAGCATTTTCTTGGACTATCCTGATCAAACATCTCGCATGCCTCATTCTACCTTTGAAAACTGAAATTTTATCCAGGTACAATAGATCCGTGGGAAGTCATTCGTTTGCCTCAGAAACCCGCAATTCCCAGATAGAAAATCCTATTTCCCGCTCCTCTAGTTTCTTAAACCAGCGCTGTTTCTATTTCCAGCAGGGATACTCCCGAAAAAAGGGCTTCCATTCAAAGTGGAAAGAAAGAGACCGGTTTGTTCTCCCTCTTTGCCTATCAGTTAAGTCGATTGTAGGTCCCCTCCCAGGCCTCGCAACCAAGAGTCACTTGTCGAAAGTTGACCAGGAAGACAAGAACTATCGAGGCTGGAATAGATAGATGAAACTCTAAAATGTTTCACCTTCTTCTATGGTCATTCTTATTTTCATGAAGTTGAAATTGTGCTCGCACATGTAAGCTTAATCAGGTTTGTGGACGTCACAACCCCCATTGTCCTGTATCTCTTCAACATGCAAGCACTTCATTAGGGCTGGTGTTTTTTTTGGAAGTGGGTTCACTGTTTACGCCTCCATAGAATCCGGCTAGCTCAAAGAGTCCCCAGATTACGTCGAGTTGCTCCTGGCACCTTGCTAGGCACGATCTATGGTTTTCTCCTCATTCCAGTGATGTCATAAATGATTGGGACCGTTCACCTAGAACGGAAAATCATTGAAGGGTAGTGAGGAAGGAGTTGGGCGTTTCCTAACTTCCATTGCCTACACCAGGGGACGTTCCACTTACATTGCACCCATGATAATCACTAAAGTCGAAAAAATAGCTAAATAATTTGAATTTGCGGGCTCGGCTGCGACCAATTGTTTAGTGTGCTTATTTGGTGGCCAAATGACATCCGAGGAGCTCTTTACATATAAACATATCAAATTTGGTCCTCAAAGTTATGTACGCATAGCTTGAGCAAAAGTTGTATTTTGTATATATGAAGCTCATTTGATAATATTTGGTCACCAAACTATGCAAGCACCTGAAACACTTGTTCAATAATGCCCCAAAGTTTTTTTCTATTTTTTATGATTTTACTCTTTAGCGTGGGTAAATTGCACTTCGGTGTAGCCACAACTTTTCCTTCCCTTCCCGCATCTCTGATGGTAGCAAGCTCGAGGTACCGGTCAGGAGTTTTTAGCTGGAAGGATGTGGCGATCGTTACTCCAAGGTCATATCTATCCAGGGGTACTATTCTGGGGACAAAGCCATTAGGAGTTGCTTTTGACCGTGATCCTTTTGACCAGTTATCGCAATGCCCAAACTTTGCTACATTAACATGCATGAATTTGTATGACAGTGGGAAGTAACATCGAATTATGAAAATGATACAGGGAGACAATCTTCCCCTTTCGGCCCCCACGATGCAAATAACAACCTTACTCCTACTTGTCTAGAATTATATGTATCAACAGGTATAGTGTGTGTGAGGGGGTGAGGGGGATCCTGCGAGCCTTGTACACTAGGTTTCTAGCACATTTGGTGACCAGTCTTGACCAGATGTGCAAGTTCAGATCTAGTCTAGGCCTGAAGCTAGGGCTTCCATTCAGTCATCTTGGCCCTCCAAGCAGAAGTTGTCACCTCTTGTTCAGGTGCTAATGTATTTATAAATGGTTTGGGGTCAGATGGACGCCTTCCTTTCCTAGCCTTCCGTTCGTGAAAAGCTTTATAATTCCACTGTCATGACATGTCCTCCCTCCTTTAAAGGAGTTCCCAGGGTACCCGTCATCCTAATTTCACTGCTAGGAGTGACCCTCCGTGGGAGTTGGTTTGACATTCATGAAAGTTTCCTTCAGGCTTACACGGCTTGGCATGGGCCCGATCCACCTCTTTCCTACAACATATGACCTAGGAGCTGTCGACAGGCTGCGCAAGTGCGGAAGAAACTGGATCGAGGAGCTGCCGGTGGTTCTTTGGTCGATCAGAACGACGCCAAATCGAGCCACTGGCCAGACGCCTTTCGGTCTAGTCTATGGAGCAGAGGCAGTTCTCCCCACGGAACTCGTATACGGATCGCCTCGAGTGCTCGCTTATGATGAGCTTGAGCAAGAACAGCTGCGACAAGACGACGCGCTGCTCCTTGAGGAAGATCGTCTTCAGGCTGCTGTACGAGCTGCTCGATACCAGCAAGCTTTGCGCCGCTACCATAGCCGCAAAGTTAAAGCCAGAAGCTTCGAGGAAGGCGACCTTGTTCTTCGGCGTGTTCAGTCCGCCAAGAATTCCAACAAGTTGACGCCGAAGTGGGAAGGCCCTTATCGGGTGAAACGAGTCACAAGGCCCGGCGCTGTCCGCCTTGAGACCGAAGATGGCATTCCGGTGAGCAACTCCTGGAACATAGAACATCTTTGTAAGTTTTTCCCGTAGGGCGCGGTTGCCGGAACCCGTTCCGGCAACCACCTTTTGTACAAGTCTTGCCGCTGTTGCATGTAATCCTTTGTACAAAGCCGGGCGCAGATCCCGTGCATAAATAAAACCCCATGTGCTCCGCACAACTTGTCCATTTCATGCATTAGTTTCTTTCTTGCATGCGTTATCTGACACTTTGTGCAGCACCTACATCCAGTAAGCAATAACGAGCCGAAGGGCTCCATATCATTATTTTCTCTTCTTTCTTCTTTTCAACAAAGGAAAAGAAGGTTCCCTTGCACACAAGTTTGCCGGGGGGGGGAGGAGAAGATTGTGGTATGGACCAGGCGTCGTTCAAGAAAAGTTTTGCCTTGCCGGGAAGCAAACGACAGAAAAGCTAAGTTGCCAAAGTTTGAGCAATCAGTTTTTAAATTTTTGAGTTATTTTCCTCGAACGACCCTGCTTTGTATGGAAAACCTGTGTGCGGAGGGACCAACTCGTGGCTAGTTGCGCCCTTACTTTGTTTCGAGTCCGCTCAACAACTTAAGTGTGCTGCATCTAGTCGCGACAAGGTTTCTTGTCGGAAGCAGCGCCGCCAGCAGGCTACTGAAGTTCCGCACCCAGCGCTCGCGGCTCGGGTGCCTGCGCCGACAAGTTCCCTAGAAGCATAGGGTAAAAACATACAAAGGAAGGAATCTAGTAGAGGAAATAACATAGCAATTGATAACAGAAATAAAGTTATATTACAAGATAACTTGTCGCAGCTCTAATAGACTGTTTTCATAACATGATTAGCAGCGACAAGGGAAAAGAAGAAATGGGCAGCCTAGTCTACGCGTCCGCCCTCGACCCTCTTGATCTCACTCACCTTGTCCACAATGGGTGCGACAAGGGCCTTGAGCGCATCCAGATCGGCGTCAGGCGGCAAGGACCTGAGGACATTGGTAAGGTTGAGGCCTGGGTTGCGGAAGGCCACCTTCATCAGCACCTTCTGGAGAGCCCTCGTGCAAATCCTGCGCGACTCGTCGGCCAGCTGCTTTGGGATCCTCTCCTGGAGCCGCTGGAGTGCCGTCGCCACGCCCTTGAAGAACATGCTGAGCTTGGCGCTGGGTTGGAGATTCTCGTCGGAGGGATACCCAAAGTCCTCCATCCCCAGCTGCGCCAGCTCCTCGTCGATGACTGCGGCAATATTCACCAGACCCTCGGTCTAGTGCTCCACAGTATCTCTGAACGAGTTCTGGGTAACTGCGATGCTCTCCAGCAGCGCCTTGTCAGCTTTGACCTTCTCTGACAAGGTCTTCTCCCGCTCCTTGGTGGCCTCCAGCGTCTGCATCAGCGTGGCCAGCTTCATCTCCAGGACCGCGTTGGAATCCTTGGCGGCGCTAAGCTCCTTGCCCCTCTCAGCGAGAAGACCTTGCAGCTCATCGTGGGCGGCAGCATCCTTCTCACGCTCATGCTTGAGCGCGACAAGCTCCTCGCCGCTCTTCTCGATGTTGGCCTCCAGCTGCGCCACCTTCTCCTCCAGCTCTTTCGTGGCAGCCTCTGTGATTGCGGCAGCGTCCTTTGCCTCCTTGAGCACCCCGCCAAGTGCTTGCTCGCGCTCGGCGAGCTCCTCCTTGTAGCTGTCGAGGTTGGCCTTCCGCTGCACCAATTCGCCTTCTCGCGCGGACTGCTTCTCGGCGGCCAGCCTTTGTTCCTCCTCAGCTTCGGCCTTCTCGAGAAGGAAGGCCGTGCGCTCCTCGTCGAGTCGCTCCCGCTCCTGTGCCAGGGACCGGAGAGCTTCTTGATTGTGGCCCCGGTGTTCCTCCGCGCGCTTCTCCATGTCAACTCCCGCCTTCGCGACAAGCGCTTCCCGGGAAGCCAGCTTGGCTTGCCGTGCGCGGTAGAGTGACAGCAGCTTCCGCAGCAGCTGCTCCTCCTCAGGCTCGCCACTGCTGCTGCTGGGCGCGTCGACCAACGACAGTCCAGCAGAGGCGAGCACCTCCTCATCGAAAGTTTCCCCCTCGACCGGCGCCCTGGAGCTCGAAGACCAGGGTAGCTTGATGAAGATATCGTCACTGGCCTTCAAGTAGGCGCCGGGCTGGGGCTCCTCGGAGCCCGGCTTCGCAGAAGCGGCAGAGGGATCGGCGGTTGGCGCAGCGCCTGGCGCTCCTGCGGCCTCAGGGTCGTCAGTGCGATCGCCCGACCCCTCGCCGGCTTCTACGGCGGCAGCCTTGGCGGCCTCCTCGCCGGCGGTCTCATCAGCACCGGCCCCTTCCTCGCCAGCGCCCTCTGTCTCCATTGGCTCAGCAGCAGATGGGTCTGAAGAACGAAGAAGGGAGAAAAATCAATCAAAAATCCAAGAGAAGAAAATCAGAAGAAGAAGAACCCAAGGGAAAGTTTTTGGGCAAGTGAATTACCTATGCCAAGATCTGCAGTTGCGGTCTCGACCGCCGCAGGATCGGCGGTGCTGCCCCTTGCCGGAGAGTTCTCCCTTGCCGGAGAGCGCTCCCTTATCGGGAACTCCTCCCTTAGCGGCATAGTCGAAGCAGATGGCACTTCGGGACCAGCTTCCAGGCGCTCCTGATATGGCTGCTCTGCTCCTACACAAATCAACAAGCAAGATATCAACAAAGGAAAAAGCACTCATGCGCGCTTGACAGCAGAAAGCTAACTATGAACTTACGCTGGGGGCTGTTTTGAGGAGTGGTTGCCGGGTCCGTCAAGGTGGTCTCGGACCCAGCCCCTGCTGACACGGTGGGGTCATCTTCGATGACAATCACCGCGGCCTTGGCCCTCTTCGCCGCTCTCTGGGCCAGCATCCTGAAAAGAAAGGAGTCCAGATTGAAGCAGGTCAGATACAAGATAAAAACAGCAAGATTGAAGAACTACAAGAGCACCAAGGAAACTTACTCTTCTTCCTCCTCGTCGGAGCTGAGCGCAGAAAGATCAAAGTCTGGCTCCCTTCCGGTGCGGCGAGGCGGAGGAGAAGGATCCCTTGCCCGCTTGGCGGGGGCGGTGGCGGTGGCCCGGGAAGATCCCGCTCCAGTTGCCGCTGCTGCGTGGGGCGCTCCCGCAGTAACATTGCTTGCCGCGGTAGAGCGTGTCGCACGGCTTGGCGGCTGTTGACCCGGCTGCCGCCCCGCTACGTCCGCGGCCCTACGAAGACGCCTTCTTGGTGGGGCCGGGGGCTCCGCCTGCGGCAAGCCTTCTGAAGGCTCGGGCTCTTCCTCGCCGGCCTCGCTCGGCTCAGCTTCAGAACCGGCAGGCTCTTCCTCGCCAATGAACTCCGTGTGCTCGGCGAGGTTTGCCGCCTCTGCAGCCTCCGCCTCCTCCACAGTGAACCCGAACGCGCCCGCGGCAGCTGCGGCCGCAACCTCTTCCGCCCTAGTGGTGATGCGCTGCAGCTCCTCATCGGTGGTGTCACGGGTGAGGCTCTTCTGATCGTCAGCGTGGACCGGCACTTCTTCCAAGTTGTCGAAGAACGCTTGCACGACGTCATCTGCAGGCTCTTGCCAAGTTAGAACGATCCCGTGTGAATCGCACAACGGCATCATGGCGCGGATCCGGTCAAGCGAAGAATTGTTGCACAATGGAATGACGCCCCTCGGCAGCGTGAATGGGTGCTGGGGGTCGCGTTTGAACAACTCCAGGAGCATTGCATCCAGCTCCAAGACGGTGAAGTTGTAGTTGAGGCCCGGCCGCAGCCTCATGATGTCCGCCGAGTTCTTGAATTCCCAGGCGGGCCTCCCCCTCTCCTGCAGGGGGGCGATGCGGCGGCGGAGGAAATCTGCGCCTACAGCGCCTACAGTGAGCCCGGCAAGCCTGAGGCGAAGGATCCTAGTAATGGCGATCTTCAGCCTCTCGTCTTCCGGGGCCACATTGCTCCAGTCATTGCCGCGCACTATTGGAGCTTGGCGCACGGCGGTGAAGGGCTGCGGATTCTCCTCGACGATCCAGCACCACTCCGCCCTCCACTCCTCCCACTTGCTGCGGAGCTCACCCTCCAAGTACGCCTCCTTCTTGCCGACTCTCGAGATCCAGGCGATCCCACCGGCAAGCGGCACTCCTCTCTCTACCCGAGGTATGAAGAAGTGGCGGAAAAGGGCAACATTGGGGTGGACTCTGACAAAGTTTTCGCACAAATGTGCGAAAACTGCCATGGTCAGAACGGCGTTGGGGGTGAAGTCAAGGAGGCGGAAGCCGTAGGTGTTCATGATATCGCAGAAGAACTCCGAGAAGGGCGGGCAGAGCCCGCAATAGAAGAACAGCGCGAAGAATGGGTACCCGTTTGGAGCCAGTTCTAAAGCAGCGGCCGGGAGTACCCTCGTGCGCGGATGCGCCCGCGTCTCCGTCGCCCAAAAGAGGTAGAAGTACTCCCTCAGCTCCTTCACGCCGAGCTGGGGGGAGAAGATCACCCGCTCCTTTCGCAGCACCGCGAGCCGCTGCGCCTCGGCCGACTTCACGCCCTTTCCCTTGTCGGCTTTCGGAGCCATGGCGGAGGTGGTGGGGGAGGTCGACGGCGTTAGTGATGCTGGTGGCAATGGGGG
>NC_041386.1:656064659-656065861 GCF_002162155.2 Triticum dicoccoides | reverse complement strand
AGAAGAGGGGGGGGGGGCGCGGCGGAGGTTCGTGAAGATGGAGTAGTAGCAACCAGCGAGGGGGAAAGAACTGCCCCTGTTTCCTCTGCTTATAAAGAGGGACGGGGCGGACGTTTCGCCCTTCCGAATAAAGAACCACCCACGATCTCTCCCACGATGCCGCATTCAACGCATGCCGTTAGGGGAGAGCGTGGTGGACACAGAGCGAGATTCGGCGTGGCCCAGTCCACATGTGCCCGTGTCCTGTCTTGGGCCTGGCCCAACAGCGCTCGGCACCGTGTCTGGCCCAGGCCCGGGGGCTCCTGTCGGTGTACTAGAATAGGGGTACCCTAGTACCCCAAACTTGTGCACGGGCAGTTGCAGCACCCCGCGGCCAGGCTTGCCGGGCTAACACCAAGATCCTCCGTGGTTCCCTTGGAGCCATTCAAGAACAAAGTATTTAAGCTCAGGAGACAAGGCCCCGGCAAGAGGAGCTTGCCGGGAAGGCCAACCGAGGCACTCCAAGGAACTTGCCGCGACGCGCCACGCGCTCCGGCAAGGCAACAAGGCCCCGGAAAGAGGAGCTTGCCGGGAAGACTAACCAAGGTACCTCGAGGCCCGGTGAGCGACAAGCTTCCGGACCCGACAAGATAACAGCAGCGACAAGGCGCTTGCCACGGCAGGCGGCCACTCTGTGCCCACGCTCCAGCGCATCCACCAACGTGTCGCTCTGGGGGCCTCTCCAGGCACGCGTGGCGGAAGGCTGTGCAGCCAGCGGTACGCAGTGGCATGCGAAGCTGACAAGATCGCCATCGTGGCGAATAGTGGCGCCCCTAACGGTCCTTTTCTGCACTGTTTGGGCGACTCAGACGGGCATTTAATGCCCTTGTCCCCTGCCGTCAGGGTTAGGTAGGGTGCACTGTACAAGTAACTGTACCAACCACCTCACTTTTTACATTTGTACCCTTCTCTGCGTTGCCACCTGTCGGTGACCCCTTTAGCGTATAAAAGGAGGCCCATGCGTAACATAGAGGGGGGTTCGGTTCGACTGGTTCGCGAAGTTCGACTCATTCGTAACCCAGAAAAACACTACGCTCTCTCTCTAGAGAAAGAACACAAAATAATCAAACAAGCAACAGTAGGAGTGTTATCTCTCCGTAGAGCTCCGAAGCTGGGTAAACTGCTCGTGTGCTTCGCCTCGATCTACTCTTCGTGCGATCTCC
>NC_041386.1:656044518-656064578 GCF_002162155.2 Triticum dicoccoides | reverse complement strand
GTGTGGATCAGTTTCCCCCGACATACTATCTATCCTATCAACCATAGCTAAGTTGTGAACTCTATAACGTCATCAATACTTGAATGTACTACAGTTCTGTCCTGTTTGGACTCCCGACAGAATCATGGTAGTTGTACATTTTGTACTCAGTGCATGTCACACACACCATGATTATCTACTCATTCTTAAGTGCTAAGTATGTGTTGGGAAGATATCCAACTAGTTGGCTTGATATCGGGCACATGCTGGGCAGTACTCCAAAGTCAACTATAAATCATCATGGGATCAAGCTTACATAAACAAGTATTATCATGCATGTTCGTATGATAGTCCAGTATCAGCTATGAGATCATGAATGGCAAACTGGAGGGGCTAATTTATGAGTGCGTGTGCTTATAAATAGGATCTCTAGCTAGCTAGTACTCACATCAACACAACCACGGAAAAAAACTTCCATTTTTCTAGATAGAGCTTTGAGCCGCAACATCCGCCTTCCGCTCTTGCAATGGCTTCCAGCTCCGTGCTTAAGATGGCCGCCGTTTTCATGCTGGCCCTATTCGCCGGCCAGGCGCTGATGGCTACGCTAGTGATGGCAGAAGAACTAGGTAACCGGCACAACCTTTTGGAGAAGTATGATGAGACACAATGTCGCGGATACGCCACATGCAATATTGTATGCTTCTACCAAGTTTTTCAAGTCTGCATCATCTACAGCCCTGTTGCATTCTGCAACACTTGGGCGTTTGGGTTCTGCAAGGACAAGAGATATTGAGGCATAAATGGCAGTGCAGCTCCTTTTGGGATGCATGCACAACTACACGAGCAACTCACCTCATCAGTGTCAACTATTGTTCCTTGGTTATTGGCGTTGTCCGTTGTAAGAGTCCTAATATGTTCCTCCCTTTATTTCCAGCTATCATGTATCAGCGGCTTAGCCAACTATTTAATTACTTCATTGTCTGTCATCATGGTACTTGTTTAACTAAAAATGCCCCGTCGGATACAAATGTATGTGTCATGTGATTATAAAATGGTTCCGCCGCTGCAACATTTTTTGGTCCATAATGGCCATATAAGCATGCTCTTTCTACCCTTACCCATGAATCTTTTTTCATGAATGACCATTCGTTTGACAGATTTGGCATCTGGTTCGACAAAATGCCATAAGAAATAAAGGATGCAAAAATATAAGGGAGCATGAAGCTGAATTGGCACTAACCTTGTTAATATTTTTCGTAGTGGACAAGACAAATACTACACAGGCCATCGCCACACCCAGTTTCGCTAGCTCATCGCAGAGGATGCGATGTTTGACAACATATACATTCTAAACGGACACTCAAGGCCCATAGGGTGACCAGCGTTGCTTCCGTGTTAATATTGGCCCACAGGGTATGAAAGTTTTTCTTTTGTGAGTCCCTATCATGTGGAACCCACGTCAGCTGTCGTGATTGCGTTGGCTTTCAGCGACCGAATACATCGAATCGGGGTTTTCGAGCGTTCTCTCCTTATTTACCTTGAGTACCCCAAACCCATTGAGGTCGTCTGCCGACGCTCTCTAGTAGTCGTCCAGGTGCTTGGGTCATCCTTCTTCTGGCTAGAGTCGCATTGGCATCGATCCTTTGGACATTTGTTTCAATCCCCCAAGAGCGTCTATCACTGCCCCTACCGAAGATGCCACCGAAAAGAGTTCTGGCATTGAGCGAGCATTTTCTTGGACTATCCTGATCAAACATCTCGCATGCCTCATTCTACCTTTGAAAACTGAAATTTTATCCAGGTACAATAGATCCATGGGAAGTCATTCCTTTGCCTCAGAAACCCGCAATTCCCAGATAGAAAATCCTATTTCCCGCTCCTCTAGTTTCTTAAACCAGCGCTGTTTCTTTTTCCAGCAGGGATACTCCCGAAAAAAGGGCTTCCATTCAAAGTGGAAAGAAAGAGACCGGTTTGTTCTCCCTCTTTTGCTATCAGTTAAGTAGATTGTAGATCCCCTCCCAGGCCTCGCAACCAAGAGTCACTTGTCGAAAGTTGACCAGGAAGACAAGAACTATCGAGGCTGGAATAGATAGATGAAACACTAAAATGTTTCACCTTCTTCTATGGTCATTCTTATTTTCATGAAGTTGAAATTGTGCTCGCACATGTAAGCTTAATCAGGTTTGTGGACATCACAACCCCCATTGTCCTGTATCTCTTCAACATGCAAGCACTTCGTTAGGGCTGTTCTTTTTTGGAAGTGGGTTCACTGTTTACGCCTCCATAGAATCCGGCTAGCTCAAAGAGTCCCCAGATGAGCTCGAGTTGCTCCTGGCACCTTGCTAGGCACGATCTATGGTTTTCTCCTCATTCCAGTGATGTCATAAATGATTGGGACCGTTCACCTAGAACGGAAAATCATTGAAGGGTAGTGAGGAAGGAGTTGGGCGTTTCCTAACTTCCATTGCCTACACCAGGGGACGTTCCACTTACATTGCACCCATGATAGTCACTAAAGTCAAAAAAATAGCTAAATAATTTGAATTTGCGGGCTCGGCTGCGACCAATTGTTTAGTGTGCTTATTTGGTGGCCAAATGACATCCGAGGAGCTCTTTACATATAAACATATCAAATTTTGTCCTCAAAGTTATGTACGCATAGCTTGAGCAATAGTTGTATTTTGTATATATGAAGCTCATTTGATAATATTTGTCACCAAACTATGCAAGCACCTGAAACACTTGTTCAATAATGCCCCAAAGTTTTTTTCTATTTGTTATGATTTTACTCTTTAGCGTGGGTAAATTGCACTTCGGTGTAGCCACAATTTTTCCTTCCCTTCCCGCATCTCTGATGGTAGCAAGCTCGAGGTACCGGTCAGGAGTTTTTAGCTGGAAGGATGTGGCGATCGTGACTCCAAGGTCATATCTATCCAGGGGTACTATTCTGGGGACGAAGCCATTAGGAGTTGATTTTGACCGTGATCCTTTTGACCAGTTATCGCAATGCCCAAACTTTGCTACATTAACATATATGAATTTGTATGACAGTGGGAAGTAACATCGAATTATGAAAATGATACAGGGAGACAATCTTCCCCTTTCGGCCCCCACGATGCAAATAACAACCTTACTCCTACTTGTCTAGAATTATATGTATCAACAGGTATAGTGTGTGTGAGGGGGGGAGGGGGATCCTATAAGCCTTGTACACTAGGTTTCTAGCACATTTGGTGACCAGTCTTGACCAGATGTGCAAGTTCAGATCTAGTCTAGGCCTGAAGCTAGCGCTTCCATTCAGTCATCTTGGCCCTCCAAGCAGAAGTTGTCACATCTTGATCAGGTGCTAATGTATTTATAAATGGTTTGGGGTCAGATGGACGCCTTCCTTTCCTAGCCTTCCGTTCGTGAAAAGCTTGATAATTCCACTGTCATGACATGTCCTCCCTCCTTTAATGGAGTTCCTGGGGTACCCGTCATCCTAATTTCACTTCTAGGAGTGACCCTCCGTGGGAGTTGGTTTGACATTCGTGAAAGTTTCCTTCAGGCTTACACGGCTTGGCATGGGCCCGATCCACCTCTTTCCTACAACATATGACCTACCCGTATACTACACCTTCACCCATGGTGAGTAAACAACCCCTTGGTTGCCCGCTCCACCAGATACGTGCTGCCAAAAGCAACTCCTGATGTTCTGTAGCTGAAGTGATGACAAGATCTGAACCGGGTGGATACTTGAGCAGATAACTTGGAGTGGAGAATATATCTTCTTTCTTAAAATTTTGCATTCGTTATATATTTCTCTCAAATTTTTCTAAAACTAATTTTTTAGTACAAATGAAATTTCCATGTAACAATTTGCGTAAAACATCATCTACACAACTAATGGATCAACTGGGATGCAACATGCATATATCTAATTAGCTCGTGGTATTATTTAAATATGTCAAGTTGAATCAATGATAAATAAATAAAATAAGAAATTAACTATAAAATATTTCAATATTAATTAATGTGGATGACAGGCATAATGTAACCATGACTCCCTGACAGGTAGGTAGTACAAACAGCAGGGTTGATTTTATATCCGTGTGTTGCTTCTGATAATTTACCTGTCAGCAAACAAAAAGAACAATGATAGATCAAACTATGTGCTTTTGGTTAGCAGCATACGCGAAACACAGTTGAAGAACTGTAATGATGGTATGCCATGAGATGCTTTCCTAGGTGAGTAATTTATGATCTCGAGATGCCCTTCACACACTTACCTAAGTTGACAACTAACTCTATAATGCCATTAAGACTTGAACACTATTGTTTTATACTATTTTCGACTTAATAATGAATCTTGGTGCCATGGTGATAGTATATTTTAGACTCGGATCATGGCATACACAAGGATCATCTATCGATTATTAATTAAGTGCTAAATTATGTGGTGGCAATATATGGACCTAGCTGGCTTGAGATTTGCTACATGCAGGGGAGTACGACAACATCAATTATATCATGCATGATGAGATTGAGCTTACACAAACTTGTATTATCATGCGTCTACTTTTGAAATATACATAAAAAGGAAGTAAAATTTGTAGGAAAAATTATTGGCTGGTCAAATAATTTCATTCTTCTGGAATGTATGACCATATTAATAATGAAGTACTTGATTAGACTAACGCTTCTACTGAACCCTCTCAGGTAAACGCCATGATGGTGTTGCATCTACCCTTATATGCTTATGTCTGGAACACATGCTCTGCTTTTGGATTTATCTCTATAAAAAATACACTATTCGAGGAATCGTCAGAGTTTTCCCCGGGTTTAAAGTTTATACTGAAATTTGTAATTTTGATAAGCAGTATAAGGATCGGTAAAATGCCATTCAAGATATGTATTGACGGTAACGCGCAAGGCGCTCTCATAGGTGTGTAATTTATGATCTTAAGATGCTCTATGCGCTCGTGGTTGTTTGGTTAAATGAAATTAGCCATGAGTTTATGGAAAATTAGTTGTTAGCTGGTTTTTAGTAAAATCCTTTTTGCTAGCAGTTTTGTGAATAATCAGTATAGAAAAAATAGTGTTTGGGATTAGGAAACTGTAAAGATGGACATGCATTTACTTGTTTGGATAAAATTCCATATTCCTCTCTCTGTGAGTTGTGGAAGGAGGATGGCAAGAAAAAAGTTTGGGGCGTGAGGAAGTTAGTTAGGATCCCATATTGCTATCGCGTTTAAAAAAAACAAATAGTAGTTTTTCTACAAATGTGAAATCGTGAGTTTACTTGAAAAAAGGTCTTCATATACGCGGGTTAGTTAGAATAGCCAAGAAAGATTCTATTCGGTTAGACAGTTTTTCAAGTTTATAGGAATTGCGTTTTGTATATACTATCTATCCTACCAACCCTAGCTAAGTTGTGAACTCCATAACGCCATCAATACTTGAACGTACTACAGTTCTGTCTTGTTTGGACTCCCGACTGAATCATGGTAGTTGTACATTTTTTACTCAGTGCATGTCACACACACCATGATTATCTACTGATTGTTAAGTGCTAGGTATGTGTTGGCAAGATATCCAACTAGTTGGCTTGATATTGGGTACATGCAGGGGAGTACTCCAAAGTCAACTATATATCATGATGGGATCAAGCATACATAAACAGGTATTATCATGCATGTTCGAATGATAGTGCAGTATCAGCTCTGAGATCATGAATGGCAAACTGGAGGGGCTAATTTATGAGTGCGTGTGCTTATAAATGGGGTCTCTAGCTAGCTAGTACTCACATCAACACAAGCACGAGAAAACACTTCCATTTTTCTAGATAGAGCTTTGAGCCGCAACATCCGCCTTCCGCTCTTGCAATGGCTTCCAGCTCCGTGCTTAAGATGGCCGCCATTTTCGTGCTGGCCGTATTCGCTGGCCAGGCACTGATGGCTACGCCGGCGATGGCAGAAGGACTAGGTTACCGACACAACCTTTTGGAGAAGTATGATGAGACGCAATGTCGCGGATACGCCACATGCAATATTGTATGCTTCTACCAAGTTTTTTAAGTCTGCATCATCTACAGCCCTGTTGCATTCTGCAACACTTGGGCGTTTGGGTTCTGCAAGGACAAGAGATACTGAGGCATAAATAGCAGTGCAGCTCCTTTTGGGATGCATGCACAACTACACGAGCAACTCACCTCATCAGTGTCAACTATTATTGTTCCTTCGTTATTGGCGCTGTGCGTTGTAAGAGTCCTAATATGTTCCTCCCTTTATTTCCAACTATCATGTATCAGTGGCTTAACCAACTATTTAATTCCTATATTGTCTGTCATCATGGTACTTGTTCAACTAAAAATCCCCCGTCGAATACAAATGTATGTGTCGTGTGATTATAAAATGGTTCCGCCACTGCAACATTTTTCAGTCCATGATGGCCATATAAGCATGCTCTTTCCACCCTTACCCATGAATCTTTTTTCATGAATGACCATTCGTTTGACAGATTTGGCATGTGGTTCGACAAAATGCCATAAAAAATAAAGGATGCAAAAATATAATAAGGGAGCTTGAAGCTGAATTGGCACTAACCTTGTAAATACTTTTCGTAGTGGACAAGACAAATACTACATAGGCCATCGCCACACCCAGTTTCGCACGATCATCGCAGATGATGCGATGTTTGACAACATATACATTCTAAACGGACACTCAGGGCCCGCAAGGCATAGAGGGGGAGGTCATAAGCGCCTATACCGTAAAATAGATTTTCGACGGAATCAAAAAGACATATCTGGTAGAATCGTAACCATAGAATACGACCCTAATCGAAATGCATACATTTGTCTCATAGGGTGACCAGCGTTGCTTCCATGTTAATCCGGGCCCATAGGGTACGAAAGTTTCTCCTTCTGTGAGTCCCTATCACGTGGAACCCACATCAACTGCCGTGATTGCATTGGCTTTCAGGGACCGAATACATCGAATCGGGGTTTTCGAGCGGTCTCTCCTTATTTACCTTGAGTACCCCAAACCCATTGAGGTCACTTGCTGACGCTCTCTAGTAGTCGTCCAGGTGCTTGGGTCATCCTTCTTCTGGCTAGTCGCTTTGGCATCGATCCTTTGGACATTTGCTTCAATCCCCCAAGAACGTCTTTCACTGCCCCTACCACAGATGCTACCAAAAAGAGTTCCGACATTGAGCAAGTATTTTCTTGGACTATCCCGATCAAACATCTCTCATGCCTCATTCTACCTTTGAAAACTGAAATTATATCCAGGTACGATAGATCCGTGGGAAGTCATTCCTTTGCCTCAGAAATCCGCAATTCCCAGATGAAAAATCCTATTTCAAGCTCCTCTAGTTTCTTAAACCAGCACTGTTTCCTTTTCCAGCAGGGATACTCCTGAAAAAGGGCTTCCGTTCAAAGTGGAAAGAAAGAGACCTGTCCGTTCTCCCTATTTGCCTAGCGGTTAAGTAGAATGTAGGGCCCCTCCTAGGCCACGCAACCAAGAGTCACTTGTCGAAAGTTGACCAGGAAGACAATAACTATCGAGGCTGGAATAGATAGATGAAACTCTAAAATGTTTCACCTTCTTCTATGGTCATTCTTATTTTCATGAAGCTCACATGTAAGCTTCGTCAGGCTTGTGGACATCACAACGCCCATTCACATGTATCTCTTCAACATGCAAGCACTTCGTTAGGGCCGCTGTTTTTTTGGAAGTGGGTTCACTGTTTACGCCTCCATGGAATCTGGCTAGCTCGAAGAGTCCCCAGATGACGTCGAGTTGCTCCTGGCACCCAGCTAGGCATGATCTATGGTTCTCTCCTCATTCCCAGTGATGTGATAAATGATTGGGACCGTTCACCTAGAACGGAAAATCATTGAAGGGGACTGAGGAAGGAGTTGGGCGTTTCCTAACTTCCATTGCCAGAGTGGTTTTTTTACACCAGGGGACGTTCCACCTACATTGCACCCATGATAATCACTAAAATCGACAAAAAATATCTAAATAATTTGAATTTGCGGGCTCGGCTCTGACCAATTGTTTAGGGTGCTTATTTGGTGGCCAAATGACATCCGAAGAGCTCTTTACATAAAAAATATATCAAATTTTGTCCTGAAAGTTATGTAAGCATAGTTTGAGCAGAAGTTGTATTTTGTATATATGAAGCTCATTTGATACTATTTGTTCACCAAACTATGCGAGCACCTAAAACACTTGTTCAATAAGGCCCCAAAGTTTTTTTTTCTATTTGTTATGATTTAGTCTTCAGCGTGGGTAAATTGCACTTTGGTGTAGCCACAACTTTTCCTTCCCATCCCGCATATCTGATGGTAGCAAGCTCGGTGTACATCTTCACCCATGGTGAGTAAACAACTCCTTGGTTGGCCGCTCCACCTAGATATGTGTCGCCAAAAGCAACTCCAGATGTTCCTGTAGCTGAAGTGACGACCAGATCTGAACCCCGTGGATACTTGAACATATAACTTGGAGAGGAGAATATATCTTCTTTCATCAAATATCACATTATTTCTACGTAACTACACTGACTATCAAATTTTGCATTCGTTATATATTTCTCTCAAATTTTGCTAAAACCAAAATATTTTTTTAATACACATGAAATTTCCATGTAACAATTTGCGTAAAACATCATCTACACAACTAATGAATCAACTGGGATGCAACATGCATACATCTAATTAGCTCGTGGTAATTGTTTAAATATGTCAAGTTCAATCAATGAATCTTTTTTCATGAATGACCATTCGTTTGACAGATTTGGCATGTGGTTCGACAAAATGCCATAAGAAATAAAGGATGCAAAAATATAAGGGAGCATGAAGCTGAATTGGCACTAACCTTGTTAATATTTTTCGTAGTGGACAAGACAAATACTACACAGGCCATCACCACACCCAGTTTCGCTAGCTCATCGCAGATGATGCGATGTTTGACAACATATACATTCTAAACGGACACTCAAGGCCCATAGGGTGACCAGCGTTGCTTCCATGTTAATATGGGCCCACAGGGTATGAAAGTTTTTCTTCTGTGAGTCCCTATCATGTGGAACCCACATCAGCTGTCGTGATTGCGTTGGCTTTCAGCGACCGAATACATCGAATCGGGGTTTTCGAGCATTCTCTCCTTATTTACCTTGAGTACCCCAAACCCATTGAGGTCGCCTGCCGACGCTCTCTAGTAGTCGTCCAGGTGCTTGGGTCATCCTTCTTCTGGCTAGAGTCGTTTTGGCATCGATCCTTTGGACATTTGGTTCAATCCCCCAAGGGCGTCTATCACTGCCCCTACCGCAGATACTACCGAAAAGAGTTCTGGCATTGAGCGAGCATTTTCTTGGACTATCCTGATCAAACATCTCGCATGCCTCATTCTACCTTTGAAAACTGAAATTTTATCCAGGTACAATAGATCCGTGGGAAGTCATTCCTTTGCCTCAGAAACCCGCAATTCCCAGATAGAAAATCCTATTTCCCGCTCCTCTAGTTTCTTAAACCAGCGCTGTTTCTATTTCCAGCAGGGATACTCCCGAAAAAAGGGCTTCCATTCAAAGTGGAAAGAAAGAGACTGGTTTGTTCTCCCTCTTTGCCTATCAGTTAAGTCGATTGTAGGTCCCCTCCCAGGCCTCGCAACCAAGAGTCACTTGTCGAAAGTTGACCAGGAAGACAAGAACTATCGAGGCTGGAATAGATAGATGAAACTCTAAAATGTTTCACCTTCTTCTATAGTCATTCTTATTTTCATGAAGTTGAAATTGTGCTCGCACATGTAAGCTTAATCAGGTTTGTGGACGTCACAACCCCCATTGTCCTGTATCTCTTCAACATGCAAGCACTTCGTTAGGGCTGGTGTTTTTTTTGGAAGTGGGTTCACTGTTTACGCCTCCATAGAATCCGGCTAGCTCAAAGAGTCCCCAGATTACGTCGAGTTGCTCCTGGCACCTTGCTAGGCACGATCTATGGTTTTCTCCTCATTCCAGTGATGTCATAAATGATTGGGACCGTTCACCTGGAACGGAAAATCATTGAAGGGTAGTGAGGAAGGAGTTGGGTGTTTCCTAACTTCCATTGCCTACACCAGGGGACGTTCCACTTACATTGCACCCCTGATAATCACTAAAGTCGAAAAAATAGCTAAATAATTTGAATTTGCGGGCTCGGCTGCGACCAATTGTTTAGTGTGCTTATTTGGTGGCCAAATGACATCCGAGGAGCTCTTTACATATAAACATATCAAATTTGGTCCTCAAAGTTATGTACGCATAGCTTGAGCAAAAGTTGTATTTTGTATATATGAAGCTCATTTGATAATATTTGGTCACCAAACTATGCAAGCACCTGAAACACTTGTTGAATAATGCCCCAAAGTTTTTTTCTATTTTTTATGATTTTACTCTTTAGCGTGGGTAAATTGCACTTCGGTGTAGCCACAACTTTTCCTTCCCTTCCCGCATCTCTGATGGTAGCAAGCTCGAGGTACCGGTCAGGAGTTTTTAGCTGGAAAGATGTGGCGATCGTGACTCCAAGGTCATATCTATCCAGGGGTACTATTCTGGGGACAAAGCCATTAGGAGTTGCTTTTGACCGTGATCCTTTTGACCAGTTATGGCAATGCCCAAACTTTGCTACATTAACATACATGAATTTGTATGACAGTGGGAAGTAACATCGAATTATGAAAATAATACAGGGAGACAATCTTCCCCTTTCGGCCCCCACGATGCAAATAACAACCTTACTCCTACTTGTCTAGAATTATATGTATCAACAGGTATAGTGTGTGTGAGGGGGTGAGGGGGATCCTGCGAGCCTTGTACACTAGGTTTCTAGCACATTTGGTGACCAGTCTTGACCAGATGTGCAAGTTCAGATCTAGTCTAGTCCTGAAGCTAGGGCTTCCATTCAGTCATCTTGGCCCTCCAAGCAGAAGTTGTCACCTCTTGTTCAGGTGCTAATGTATTTATAAATGGTTTGGGGTCAGATGGACGCCTTCCTTTCCTAGCCTTCCGTTCGTGAAAAGCTTTATAATTCCACTGTCATGACATGTCCTCCCTCCTTTAAAGGAGTTCCTGGGGTACCCGTCATCCTAATTTCACTGCTAGGAGTGACCCTCCGTGGGAGTTGGTTTGACATTCATGAAAGTTTCCTTCAGGCTTACACGGCTTGGCATGGGCCCGATCCACCTCTTTCCTACAACATATGACCTACCCGTATACTACACCTTCACCCATGGTGAGTAAACAACCCCTTGGTTGCCCGCTCCACCAGATACGTGCTGCCAAAAGCAACTCCTGATGTTCTGTAGCTGAAGTGATGACAAGATCTGAACCCGGTGGATACTTGAGCAGATAACTTGGAGAGGAGAATATATCTTCTTTCTTAAAATTTTGCATTCGTTATATATTTCTCTCAAATTTTTCTAAAACTAATTTTTTAGTACAAATGAAATTTCCATGTAACAATTTGCGTAAAACATCATCTACACAACTAATGAATCAACTGGGATGCAACATGCATATATCTAATTAGCTCGTGATATTATTTAAATATGTCAAGTTGAATCAATGATAAATTAAAAAAATAAGAAATTAACTATAAAATATTTCAATATTAATTAATGTGGATGACAGGCATAATGTAACCATGACTCCCTGACAGGTAGGTAGTACAAACGGCAGGGTTGATTTTATATCCGTGTGTTGCTTCTGATAATTTACCTGTCGGCAAACAAAAAGAATAATGATAGATCAAACAATGTGCTTTTGGTTAGCAGCATACGCGAAACACAGTTGAAGAACTGTAATGATGGTATGCCATGAGATGCTTTCCTAGGTGAGTAATTTATGATCTCGAGATGCCCTTCACACACTTACCTAAGTTGACAACTAACTCTATAATGCCATTAAGACTTGAACACTATTGTTTTATACTATTTTCGACTTAATAATGAATCTTGGTGCCATGGTGATAGTATATTTTAGACTCGGATCATGGCATACACAAGGATCATCTATCGATTATTAATTAAGTGCTAAATTATGTGGTGGCAATATATGGACCTAGCTGGCTTGAGATTTGCTACATGCAGGGGAGTACGACAACATCAATTATATCATGCATGATGAGATTGAGCTTACACAAACTTGTATTATCATGCGTCTACTTTTGAAATATACATAAAAAGGAAGTAAAATTTGTAGGAAAAATTATTGGCTGGTCAAATAATTTCATTCTTCTGGAATGTATGACCATATTAATAATGAAGTACTTGATTAGACTAACGCTTCTACTGAACCCTCTCAGGTAAACGCCATGATGGTGTTGCATCTACCCTTATATGCTTATGTCTGGAACACATGCTCTGCTTTTGGATTTATCTCTATAAAAAATACACTATTCGAGGAATCGTCAGAGTTTTTCCCGGGTTTAAAGTTTATACTGAAATTTGTAATTTTGATTAGCAGTATAAGGGTCGGTAAAATGCCATTCAAGATATGTATTGACGGTAACGCGCAAGGCGCTCTCATAGGTGTGTAATTTATGATCTTAATATGCTCTATGCGCTCGTGGTTGTTTGGTTAAATAAAATTAGCCATGAGTTTATGGAAAATTAGTTGTTAGCTGGTTTTTAGTAAAATCCTTTTTGCTAGCAGTTTTGTGAATAATCAGTATAGGAAAAATAGTGTTAGGGATTAGGAAACTGTAAAGACGGACATGCATTTACTTGTTTGGATAAAATTCCATATTCCTCTCTCTGTGAGTTGTGGAAGGAGGATGGCAGGAAAAAAGTTTGGGGCGTGAGGAAGTTAGTTAGGATCCCGTATTGCTATTGCGTTTAAAAAAAACGAATAGTAGTTTTTCTACAAATGTAAAATTGTGAGTTTACTTGAAAAAAGGTCTTCATATACGCGGGTTAGTTAGAATAGCCAAGAAAGATTCTATTCGGTTAGACAGTTTTTCAAGTTTATAGGAATTGCGTTTTGTATATACTATCTATCCTACCAACCCTAGCTAAGTTGTGAACTCTATAACGCCATCAATACTTGAACGTACTACAGTTCTGTCTTGTTTGGACTCCCGACTGAATCATGGTAGTTGTACATTTTTTAATCAGTGCATGTCACACACACCATGATTATCTACTGATTGTTAAGTGCTAGGTATGTGTTGGCAAGATATCCAACTAGTTGGCTTGATATTGGGTACATGCAGGGGAGTACTCCAAAGTCAACTATATATCATGATGGGATCAAGCATACATAAACAGGTATTATCATGCATGTTCGTATGATAGCGCAGTATCAGCTCTGAGATCATGAATGGCAAACTGGAGGGGCTAATTTATGAGTGCGTGTGCTTATAAATAGGATCTCTAGCTAGCTAGTACTCACATCAACACAAGCACGAGAAAACACTTCCATTTTTCTAGATAGAGCTTTGAGCCGCAACATCCGCCTTCCGCTGTTGCAATGGCTTCCAGCTCCGTGCTTAAGATGGCCGCCACTTTCGTGCTGGCCGTATTCGCCGGCCAGGCACTGATGGCTACGCCGGCGATGGCAGAAGGACTAGGTTACCGACACAACCTTTTGGAGAAGTATGATGAGACGCAATGTCGCGGATACGCCACATGCAATATTGTATGCTTCTACCAAGTTTTTCAAGTCTGCATCATCTACAGCCCTGTTGCATTCTGCAACACTTGGGCGTTTGGGTTCTGCAAGGACAAGAGATACTGAGGCATAAATAGCAGTGCAGCTCCTTTTGGGATGCATGCACAACTACACGAGCAACTCACCTCTTCAGTGTCAAGTATTATTGTTCCTTCGTTATTGGCGTTGTGCGTTGTAAGAGTCCTAATATGTTCCTCCCTTTATTTCCAACTATCATGTATCAGTGGCTTAACCAACTATTTAATTCCTTCATTGTCTGTCATCATGGTACTTGTTCAACTAAAAATCCCCCGTCGAATACAAATATATGTGTCGTGTGATTATAAAATGGTTCCGCTGCTGCAACATTTTTCAGTCCATGATGGCCATATAAGCATGCTCTTTCCACCCTTACCCATGAATCTTTTTTCGTGAATGACCATTCGTTTGACAGATTTGGCATGTGGTTCGACAAAATGCCATAAAAAATAAAGGATGCAAAAATATAATAAGGGAGCTTGAAGCTGAATTGGCACTAACCTTGTAAATACTTTTCGTAGTGGACAAGACAAATACTACATAGGCCATCGCCACACCCAGTTTCGCACGATCATCGCAGATGATGCGATGTTTGACAACATATACATTCTAAACGGACACTCAGGGCCCGCAAGGCATAGAGGGGGAGGTCATAAGGGCCTATACCGTAAAATAGATTTTCGACGGAATCAAAAAGACATATCTGGTAGAATCGTAACCATAGAATACGACCCTAATCGAAATGCATACATTTGTCTCATAGGGTGACCAGCGTTGCTTCCATGTTAATCCGGGCCCATAGGGTACGAAAGTTTCTCCTTCTGTGAGTCCCTATCACGTGGAACCCACATCAACTGCCGTGATTGCATTGGCTTTCATGGACCGAATACATCGAATCGGGGTTTTTGAGCGGTCTCTCCTTATTTACCTTGAGTACCCCAAACCCATTGAGGTCACTTGCTGACGCTCTCTAGTAGTCGTCCAGGTGCTTGGGTCATCCTTCTTCTGGCTAGTCGCTTTGGCATCGATCCTTTGGACATTTGCTTCAATCCCCCAAGAACGTCTTTCACTGCCCCTACCACAGATGCTACCGAAAAGAGTTCCGACATTGAGCAAGTATTTTCTTGGACTATCCCGATCAAACATCTCTCATGCCTCATTCTACCTTTGAAAACTGAAATTATATCCAGGTACGATAGATCTGTGGGAAGTCATTCCTTTGCCTCAGAAATCCGCAATTCCCAGATGAAAAATCCTATTTCAAGCTCCTCTAGTTTCTTAAACCAGCACTGTTTCCTTTTCCAGCAGGGATACTCCTGAAAAAGGGCTTCCGTTCAAAGTGGAAAGAAAGAGACCTGTCCGTTCTCCCTATTTGCCTAGCGGTTAAGTAGAATGTAGGGCCCCTCCTAGGCCACGCAACCAAGAGTCACTTGTCGAAAGTTGACCAGGAAGACAATAACTATCGAGGCTGGAATAGATAGATGAAACTCTAAAATGTTTCACCTTCTTCTATGGTCATTCTTATTTTCATGAAGCTCACATGTAAGCTTCGTCAGGCTTGTGGACATCACAACGCCCATTCACATGTATCTCTTCAACATGCAAGCACTTCGTTAGGGCCGCTGTTTTTTTGGAAGTGGGTTCACTGTTTACGCCTCCATGGAATCTGGCTAGCTCGAAGAGTCCCCAGATGACGTCGAGTTGCTCCTAGCACCCAGCTAGGCATGATCTATGGTTCTCTCCTCATTCCCAGTGATGTGATAAATGATTGGGACCGTTCACCTAGAACGGAAAATCATTGAAGGGGACTGAGGAAGGAGTTGGGCGTTTCCTAACTTCCATTGCCAGAGTGGTTTTTTTACACCAGGGGACGTTCCACCTAGATTGCACCCATGATAATCACTAAAATCGACAAAAAATATCTAAATAATTTGAATTTGCGGGCTCGGCTGTGACCAATTGTTTAGGGTGCTTATTTGGTGGCCAAATGACATCCGAGGAGCTCTTTACATAAAAAATATATCAAATTTTGTCCTGAAAGTTATGTAAGCATAGTTTGACCAGAAGTTGTATTTTGTATATATGAAGCTCATTTGATACTATTTGTTCACCAAACTATGCGAGCACCTAAAACACTTGTTCAATAATGCCCCAAAGTTTTTTTTCTATTTGTTATGATTTACTCTTCAGCGTGGGTAAATTGCACTTTGGTGTAGCCACAACTTTTCCTTCCCATCCCGCATATCTGATGGTAGCAAGCTCGGTGTACATCTTCACCCATGGTGTGTAAACAACTCCTTGGTTGGCCGCTCCACCTAGATATGTGTCGCCAAAAGCAACTCCAGATGTTCCTGTAGCTGAAGTGATGACCAGATCTGAACCCCGTGGATACTTGAACATATAACTTGGAGAGGAGAATATATCTTCTTTCATCAAATATCACATTATTTCTACGTAACTACACTGACTATCAAATTTTGCATTCGTTATATATTTCACTCAAATTTTGCTAAAACCAAAATATTTTTTTAATACACATGAAATTTCCATGTAACATTTTGCGTAAAACATCATCTACACAACTAATGAATCAACTGGGATGCAACATGCATATATCTAATTAGCTCGTGGTAATTATTTAAATATGTCAAGTTCAATCAATGATAATAAAAACAAAATAGGAAATTAATTTTAAAATATTTCAATATTAATTAATGTGGATGACCGGCATAATGTAACCATGACTCCTTCAGAGGTAGGTAGAACAAAGAGGGTTGATTTTATATCCATGTGTTGCTTCCGATAATTTACCTGTCGGCAAACAGAAAGAACAATGATAGATCAAACTATGTGCTTTTGGTTAGCAGCATACGCGAAACACAATTGAAGAAATGTAATGATGGTATGCCATGAGACGCTTTCCTAGGTGAGTAATTTATGATCTCGAGATGCCCTTTACACACTTACCTAAGTTGACAACTAACACTATAATGCCATTAAGACTTGAACACTATTGTTCTGTACTACTTTTGACTTAATAATGAATGATTGTTCCATGGAGGTAGTATATTTTAGACTCGGATCATGGCATACACAATGATCATCTATCGATTATTAATTAAGTGCTAAAGTATGTGATGGCAATATATGGAACTAGCTGCTTGATGAGTACCTAGCTGGGGAGTACTACAACATCAATTATTTCATGCATGATGAGATTGAGCTTACACAATCTCGTATTATCATTCGTCTACTTTTGAAATATACATAATAAAGGAAGTAAAACTTGTAGGAAAAATTATTGGCTGGTCAAATAATTTCATTCTTCTGGAATGTATGACCATATTAACACTACTAGGGAAAAGCCTAACAGTAGCGCAAGTTTTTGGCCTACCAATAGCGTGGGTGGCAGCGCTACTAGTAAGGCGCTACAGCTAAAGGTTAGCAGTAGCATGGGTTTACCCACGCTACTGTTATATCCACTTAATAGTAGTGCTTCCTGGAAAGGGCGCTACTGGTAATTACTAGAAGCGCTTCTCGCAGCCCACGCTGCTACTATTATTCCGTATTATATTTCATACACCTCTATACAAGTTTTCATACAAAGCAATTTAGAGATTGTTTTGACATCATAATGAGTTATTACATCACTGGGTGAAAGAACCATGGACTAGTTTCAAGTGGGTGGACATCCACTTGAAACTAATCCGCGGTTCCTTCACCCAATGATATAATAACTATCGTCATAATTATATAATTAATAACTTATCATCATAATGCATCATTGTCATATAACACCTCCTCATGATTATCATTTTCATCAATGATACATCATATAGCAAGTTGGTCACTAGTCATAATCACAACTCCTCCTCATCATCATCAACTCTAACACACCGTACCACATAATAACACATTGTACCTAGGACCTACTTCTCTCTCATAGGACCTACTACCTTCTCTTAGGTAAAATAGCATAAAACAAGATAGGCCCTGACTCTCCATTATGGAGAATGGAGATTATCCTGTCTCCAATTCTTGCCCTTCACAAAATGTTGCTACCAAGTATCTCCCTACGATTGACCATACATTTTTGCCAATCTTTGATTGTCTTGTCCTCATTGGTTTTAGAAATTCGATATGGACATGAGTGATTCGTAGGATGACCTGGCCGTATGTTGAAAACATCAAGGCGACCTTTCTGAAACATCAGATGAGGCACAGAATCCTTCGAGATTTTCCGTTGAAAAACATAGTACCCCTACCGATTTGAGGCGGTTCTTTCGGTTCACAGGTACCACAGGCATTTCGCGTGTCAGGATTTCACAGGAGGTGGGAGTTTTCGCGCGCGTTGAAATTTCGGAATAGCAAGGCGCGTGTTGAGATGGAGGGAGCTATCGGAGCACAACGAGACAAAGATATATCTTAAATATTTGGGCTAACAAGGCGCTGGTTGAAATTCCAGAAAAGCTTAACGTGTACTGTACCAAATAAATGCGCACTACAAATGTCATTCAAAACTTCGAGCTCATGTTATGATCAATTAAAATATTTTGCTACGTGTATAATGCATGCAACCTACTACTCAAATGAACGTTTTAGTGCATTCCAAACGTATATACTACCGCTTCAATATGAACTAAATTTGAATTCGTTTCTCTATTTGAATAAGATCTACAGTAATGATTGTTGTGAAGTCAAAGGATTTGAATTCGTTTCTCTGTTTTAATAAGATCTACAATCATTATTATTGTCAAGTTAAACCATCGTTTGTGTATTATCTTCACAGCACACCACATGATTAGTCTCGAGTTACATATGAACTATGTGTACTATATGAACTCGAACTCGATTTTTTGAATCCACTTTGTGTTGATTTCAAATCACATTACATTTCTAGATCTAGCAAGATCTTCATAATCTAAACCATGTCTCATATGTATAATGTGTTTATCACATTATGTATGGTGCCCCGCCCCCTATGCCTACAAGTATTTAGATGTGAGTTGCAAACACCACACATTACCACAAATTCAAATAAAATGTGAGAATGTTCAATATATAGTATTGTTTAGATTGTTCGATATTTAGTTGTAAGCTGCAAATCCCACACATTATCACAAATTCAAATAAAATGTGAGATTGTTTGATGTATAGTATGGTTTAGATTGTTCGACATTTAGCTGTGAGTTGCAAACACCATGCATTATCACATTATGGTATAACATGTGCACAACACGTGTATCACCGCTATATTCATGCATGCATATGTTTAAAACACTATGATATCCTATTCAAATATATGAATCCGCTTTTATATCAAATTATGATCTTTGTTAGTCTCTTACACCCACACAATCCTCTAACCTTTGTAGCTACCACTAACTTTCTCTCGTGCATGCACACGCCCTCCTCACCCCCCTCCCTCGGCATTCTATCCACCGGGCACATTCATTTTCTTCTTTAGGTCATTCTTCTAGAGTCTCCACAACTCCTTTCCGACACACATCGATCGATAAACCTCTCCAGCGATGCCTGCCTACAACATACACACGCACCTTCAATCTCCTCCTTTATGTGTCCTTTCCTCGTGTCTCTCATACGGTCACACACACGTGTAAACTCTCGCCCCTCCTATCATCGATCTCACAACCGCACACTCCTCCCCCTATCTAGGTAGTAGCTGGGCCTCTTGCACCACCTCCTAGCTCCAATCTCTCTGTCTATCCGTCTCACTGGGCCTTATTTGCCTCTAACAAATGGACGTACACCGACCGATCTCGCGCTATACATATAGCTAGCTAGGTCCTTACAACTTGTTTTTACCTACGCGTCGATCGTCTACCTCATTAGTTATGTCTCTCCCTTCCTCCGACAAACAACAATTGATCTAACGATCTAGTTAGGTTTGCTTACCAAACACATGATTCCCCTTCATCATCAATGGATGCGTCCCGACAGATCTATCACACACAGGCACACACAGAAATACATCCCCACTCTTATTGATAATATTGCAGTTCCACCCTCAGTTTGTCTAGTAGGCCCCTCCCACCATCTTCGAGACGCAACTCCATCACCCATCCAACACTCTACCCCTCTCCATCCCTCTCTCTCTTCTTTCTGTCTCTCTCTCTCTCCCTGGCCCATCATATTTACCTTACTTCAGTTATGTATGGATGTCGACCGATCTCCCTCAAGACATAGCCGAGTCTCACCTTCTCAACACATATACGAGTCGTTCTACCTCTATAGTTAGGCCTCTGCCTACCCCTCCCCCCACCCCCTCCCCCCACACACACCGATACATCGAGCGCTCTAGTAGGTCAGTCTCCCTGCCACACACAAACTTGACATGTGCCTCTGACGTT